>NC_056744.1:992314910-992572410 GCF_019279795.1 Protopterus annectens
CCTTTTTGGCTAAGGAAGACCCAAGCAAACTGAATGAGCTAATGTGTGGAACCAAGTGGTTCTGGATTTAAGTGCAGTTGTGGGAAGAACTGCATATTGTATAATGCAGAAAAAGGGCCAAGAACATGGTAGGATGTGCCAGAGCAAAGGCATGGCAAAATGCAGTTGCCCATAGCAATACCAGTGAGGGACCTCCCAGACTGATCTCTATAACACCTGATGAAGAATACATTTGCTCCATACAGAGAGATGAGTATGACACTGATGTGGATGCTACAGGCATCAGAAGTGGTGCATATAATGTTAATTACCAATCTTAGCAGCAGCCATACTTGTCCAGCTAGGAAGGTTAGTCTATGCCTGATAACAAAATCACATACTGAAAAATGCTGGAGAATAGCTGGGTACAAATAATACATAACATTTCTTATCAATAGGTACAGCCGTATTTCTTTCCTTCAGAAAAGTGATCAGATTTTGGATGTTAAGTATGCTCCACACCTACTTAGATAAAATGAATTTGGTTCAAAGTCTCAGTAACATTGTCATAATTACTCTTCTCTTTCACGGTGTCAGCAGCAGAAATGAGCAGTCCCACAGTGCTAGGACAGTATGCAGATGTAGAAAGCAGAATGGCTGTTGATGACAATACCGCAATAGTTATATTTATGACACAGTCTGTAGACAGTGGGACACAACTGACATGTACAATGGCAGGATCACACATCCCACAGCTGGTACATAATTCTGCAGACAGTGACACTGGCTCAAATAGTCAAGTAAATGAAGACATTACATTGCAGTCTGTACAGGGTGGGACCACAAATACCTCAACACCACTGTTTTCTGAACCATGGGAACACCTTCGGGAAGACAGTACAATCTCAGACGTAGGACAATCCACTTTAATTCCTATGGAAATGGGTACCAGATAAAGGCAGCTAGCTCCAGACACAAAAAAGCCTTGGCTGCCCAACATGCTGTGCCAGCACACTGTTCAGGTACAGTACAAAACAACAGGGAGTCAGCTAGAGATAGGGTACTACAGGATGGACATAAAGATTTCCACCAGCTCATCGGAATGGTAGAGATCACAGAGAATGCCTTGATCTTACTCATGTGAAGTATGGTAACACACATAGCAGCAATCTCCACCTCCATATGCACAACAGTCAGGACTTATTAGACTCAATTAAGAAACAATATTGGATGGGGTCAAGTCTGGGGTATTGTCTGGACACATAAGACAATGTAGGTCACACACCACATGATTCTCAGGAAATTACAAAAAAAAAGTGTGTGGGGCAGGCAGTCTTCATTAGCCTTCATCCACACATAGAACCACTCATGCTAGATCTCAGTCACATGATATTGTGAAACAAACCACATATAAGGCACAGTAGTGATGCAAGGCAGGCAATATATAGAGGATCCAGTACTCGCACAAATAAACTTGTTAAGAAGGTCTGAAGAAGCCTATTCAGGTGAAAGCGCTTACCAAGTTCGTTTTGTGCTACAATAAACCAGTGTTTTAATATTATTTCAGTGGACATTTTGTTTGTGCGAGTACTGGATCCTCTATATATTGCCTGCCTTGCATCGCTACTGTGCCTTATATGTGGTTTGTTTTATTTGGATTGTGGTTGGCACAAGGAGCATTTACCTGGTGCAGAGTGATTTTCTTTGGATACATGATATTGTGAGATTAAGGTCTGTAAGATCACCTACATCCAACAGGCCACATCATTGCAGCAAGGCAGCATCAAAGCTAGCACTTCCTCATGATCACATGTGCCATCTCCCACTGTATCCTTAGAGGATGTTGTGTATGAAACATTTGATCTACTGTAGTCAGGGTACACAATGCATCCACTGAAAATATCACAATTGATACTTCAGCAGCACATGTTTCACTTGAGTAATGCTACTGTATAAAATGGCAGTAAAGTTAAAAAAAGGTAAATAAAAGGGGGGAGATAGTATGTAGATTACAATGTAGACTGGTATTATGGACCTTATACAAAAGGGAGATATATGATTACAGCTGTACAACAAATCTTGCCAGCAGCACTGGCACTGTTGCCATTTCACCCTCAGCTCTGCAGGAATGATGATTGCTATTACTTCTGATGACACAAGGATTATTGTCCATCACATAATTAATTTGATGTGCAGTATCTTAATATAGAAAAAAGATCTTATTTATTGGGGGAAAGTAAAGAAACATAAACATACCACTCGGAATGTGTTTTTCTAACTTTTTTTACTATAGCCAGTATGTACTGATTAGTGTTTAATTTGTATACTAGGGTCCCTAGATATTTAACTTTAGTGAGTTTTTATGATTTTACCATTTACTTTAACTCAAAATTTATATAATTTCTGCAAAGTCAAATAATGCTACAGTTACTGATATCTGGTGTGTATTTTTGTAGACTGTTTTGCGGAACTTGATATCTTGTATTGAAGAAATTATGTAATGAAGTTATATCCACTATTTATTTATTTACAGTTTGTTAACCAGATAAGTGAGCTGGTCAACTGTCATGACCCAAATAAAAAACTGTACAAAATGTGAAAAATGAAAAAAATAAAAGTTTGAAAAACTTAAGTAAGCCTAAAAAGTGTTATAAACAAGTGTATGATAGCAGAAAGATAAATATGATCACAAGAACATTTTGATTTAGACATTGATGAGCACAGGAAGTAAAATTCATATATACATTCCTATATACATTACATATAAGAAGGTAAGGACACATTTCATCAGATGCAGTCAAAAGCAAATCATGCCTTGCACTGAAGTAATCATTAAGGAAGTGAATGGTTTAGCCAGTATCTCAGAAGTAAGTGCATTTTGATATCCTGATTTAGGCTTTCCTTCAGCATTTTCTTGAATGAGTTTAATGTCTAATTGTTTCTAATCTCATTAGGTAAGTGGATGCCTAGAGCTGTCTATTCAAAAAAAAAAAAGCATTTTCACAAACAGTATGCTTGAATCTAAGCCTGGCAAGTGTGAGTATGTTCTTATCAGCTTCTTAGAGCACAGTTTGGGTTCCTTAGAGGAAGTTTTCTTCACAGGAAAGGAGAGTAACCTGTTTGATTAATTTTAAACATAAAGGTTTGTTGTAGCAGGGTGGCTTTCCTTATGACAGGAAACAATTTAAGTCATAGTGATGTGAATTATGGTTTGCAAGGAGAACGATTTGCCAGCTTATCTAAAGAACAATTCTTAGAGCTTATCTAAACAATTGTGTTGGTTTCTGATTGACTGTGCAGTTACCTGCTAAGAGAAAATTTAATTTGGTTTACAATTTATTTTTTACTTCTGTTTTACACATTTTGTAGGAACAAAGTGATAGCTTGCAGAGAAGAAGGTTTACTCTGATTTACATTTTACTGTTTTACCTCTACTTTTCACTGTTTGTTGTTAGAAAGAGATAGGTTTTAGATAGGCAAACTCTAGCCATCCCAAGGGTCCTAGTCAACTATAAATTCACACAATACCTCCCAACCATGCCAAATTACTTGGTAAAAATGAGTTTTGGGGTCCAAATAATGGGATGCCACAATTTCTGAGTGGCACCCCTTCATTTCCAATTTTTTTTTTCCAGCTTTGTTTTAAATTTTTTTCTTTTGTGCTTTTGAGCTGACGTCATCACATGCATGATGACGTCAGCCTGTCCGAACTGAGCTTCAAGGGACATTTCCAGCTGTTTGAATGGAGAGAACGAGGTTTATTTCTGAGTTCCTGCTTGGGAGTAGGGATCTGCTAGGAAACAATGGTACACAAGAATGGAGTTTATTTTTCTGCTTGCAAGGAAATGAGAACGGAGTTTATTTTTCTGGTAATGCTAATGAGAACAGAGTTCTTGGGAAACAAACAACTGCTGCAGAGCTCTTTAAGGTACTTGACCAGAGAGAGTTATTTACTGAAGCAGCTAGAGTGTGTGTGTGTGTGTGTGTGAAAATGCCCCCAACTGAATACACCTGCTGACTAGAGGTACTCAGGCTCAAACCCTGTACCTTGGGTACAGGTAAAAAGAGCCTAAACTCCCTAGCCACCACCACTTGTGAATTTCTTCCTCATATTTTTGTTCTGTTCCTCATTAAATTTGTGGTTTTTCAGGATTTTTGTGGCAAATCACTGAAGGATTGAATTCACTAAATAATGACAGCCATTTGAATTTCAGACTTCATATTCTTCAGAAAATAAATGGTAACACAAAACCTTTTATTCTAGCAATTTTCTAAGTTTATAAGATCAGTATTTGAAATTTGTCCTTATTTTGGGGCTCTATTTCCCCTTTATTGGCTTTGTCCAGGTTTTTCGTGCTAAGAGGTTGAGAGTTATGGTGAAAAGTGAGAACTGAATTCACTAAATGATAGCCATTTAAGTTTCAGTCTTCCTATCCTTCAGGAAACTGCTGATTTGGCTTAGTGGTATGTTGCTCTCACTGTAGTGTACAGGGTCCTAGGTTCAAGCGTGGCAGTGAAATGCATGATGGTAACACATTTTTTTCAAGCAACTTTCCAAAATTATACAAGCAATGTTTAAAATGTGTCCCTGTTTTTTGGCCTTTTGCCCCGCCCCCCCCCCCCAAAAAAAAAAGTGAAATTGAAAATAAGTGCAAGATGTGCAAGATGCCTAGGGCTTACACTACTGTCATCATATTTATATATATGTATATATATATATATATATATATATATATATATATATGTGTGTGTGTGTGTGTGTGTGTGTGTGTGTGTGTGTGTGTGTGTGTGTGTGTGTGTGTGTGTGTGTGTGTGTGTCTGTGTGTGTGTGTGTCTGTGTGTGTCTGTGTGTGTGTGTGTGTGTGTGTGTGTGTGTGTGTGTGTGTGTGTGTGTGTGTGTAGAAGTATACTTTTATCATGGAAATATTCTGAATAGGGTAGTTTTGTCATTATTGGTTCATGCATTTTGTTTCATTGCCTATTGGAAAAATGTTCAAACAATACATTTAAAATGCAATTTTGTGTGGAAGTAGACTTTTATGATGGGAATGTTCTGAATATGGCAGTTTTGTCATTATTGGTTCATGCATTTTGTTTCATTGCCTCCTAGAAAAATGTTTAAACAATAAATGTAAAATGCGCTCTAACTTAAGTCTAACAAGTGTGCTGTATTATACAAGGAATATAACATAATAAAGTCAGGAAGGTGTATCAAAGAACGCATGCATGTTTCTTGTTTTGTGTGCAAGGGGCATATGATTTGAAAACAGCCCAAAGTTAATCTTCAGTCCAATGTGGGTTTCAATGAAAGTGAGTTTCAAGGGCAATGAAGTTTTAATGCCAAGTCTATTTTCATTGTGAGACAGTATTGCTTGGTTTAGCAGATATCTATTGGTGGTTGTGCATTGTACTATAAAATGTAAAAATAAAATCCAAATAATCATTGTAGAAGTAAAGCAGTATGTACACATTAGTGTTTATGGGAAATGGGCTGAAACTGCCAGGTAATGGGAGATTGGAATGGCTGCAAGGGGACTCTGGTGCTATATTTTGGTTCTGTTCTTCAGTTTGCATTTGAAAGTCAGTATCCCACAATTCTATTGGAGTAGGTGGGGTTATGTAATTATGTATGCAAATTTCACATTAATCAGCATACAGGTATGTACCTATTTTTATGGGTGTTGTCCAGATTTTTGATCTTTCCAGGTTGAGAGATATGATTCACACAAACTGTAGCTAGGACAATCTAGAACTTTTCTAAAGCAATCCTGTGTTGTTTTGTAATTTTCTGATCTTTACTGTTAAAAAGTGGTGTGATTATGTATAATAGTGAGCAGAAGCTATTGAGCATGCTGTGACACCTGCCCCCAGCCCAGCAATCCCAGCAATCAAGGATCCTCAATCCTCACCACTAACACCAGAGATGGTGTCTCATATAAGAGGAAAGGATAACAAGTACACACAGTAAAGTCCAGCTTCCCTTAAGAGCACACAGAGATCACAGTCAGTCTGGGGCTGGTTACTCCCTTGCTCCCCAGGCCCCCAATAAGACTCCCCACTGGCACAGGTATAGGGTGCAGATCTCACCCTAGTTGGCAAGCTAAAACCTCCAGTAACCTCTCTGTCCAACCAGTGCTTCATGTCCCTTCCCAAGTAGATGGCACACACACACACACACACACACACACACACACACACACACACACATACACACACAAACACACACACACATACACACATACACACACACATACACACTCTGAGATAAGTATTTATGCAACTTCACAGACACTCCTGGGAAAGGCTGACACAGATCCTCCAGCTGTGTCCCTATACCCAGACTATACTGTGGTAATTACTGCCACCACCAGCTAATATTTATCAGCTACTAAAAGGCCCTTAAAAGGCTGTCCAGTTATTACTGTGCAATATTATTATCCAATAGTAAGCATGACTAAACAGTCTTAAGGCTTATTAGTGGCTTTGTACAATAAACTCTATAAATATGCAATGTACTCTAGAGCTTAATTTATCTCTACATAAACCAGCCACAGTTAAAAGTATTTAATAATAAATACTAGAAACACAAGACAATACTACTACACCACAGTGCTATTCAAGAGTTCAGAGATCACACAAAAACTTAAAATAATTCAGTATTACAGTTCTGACATAACAGAAAAACACTTAGTCTAATCTTTATAGTCCTAGCTATTTCTACAAGAAAACACACTTCTAAGATAACTTACTTAAGACAACAGGCAGTGTTGTAGGTTGGATATCAAGACAAAAATACTCAATCTCTGGTTCCCACTGTTTAAATTGAAACTGCAGTTCTGCTAAACATTACATCATCTTTTACACCTTCCTGGTCCCCAGGTCACACAGAAACTGCATTTGCATTATTTTACACTTAGAGCAATAAAAGACATTCCACATGTAAATTCTGGTCATTAACTTTAGCCTTAAAACAATAGTCAGGAAGCCTTCATCCAGAACGGAGGCAAATTGTAAAACATCAAAGGCAGTGATGAAATAATTTAAATTTCAAAGGACCAATAAGAAATGCTTGGCTTAGCTTTCATTACAGCAGATGGCAATGTTGCAACATTGTTTTAAGTTCAACATTCATACTTACAAATGATAGAATTATCTGCACAATTCTATCTGGCTAGGCTGGCAGCCTTCACCCATTTCTACCAGTCTTCACATTTCTTCACCCATTTCTACCCAATCTTCACACATGCATCCACCCATTATGTAAAGGAATTCCAGGTTTTGTGTGACTTTCATTATTGGTACGGTCAGAGCAATGACTTGATTCAACTTAATTTAATGTTTAGCATACCTTTCAACTTCTTGAAGCAAGATATCTAGACAAAGACTAATATAATGGGGGGGGGGGGGCAAAGTCCAAAAAACATAAGGGCAGGTTTTTCATCTTGCTCTTATAAGCATAAAAAGATGATAGAATAGCAGGATTTAACGTGATATATTTTACCATGCATTTTCTGAAGTATATAAATGCTGAAATTTCAGCTGATGTCATTATTTATTGATCACAATCCTCACTGATTTTCCAGAAAACCACAAATTTTATGAGGAACAGACCAACATTTTGAGGCAAATATCTGGACATTCTGAAAATCTGGACAGTTGAGAGGTATGAATTTAGTTGTGTTTGATTGTGTGATTTTTCTCATAGAAGTTGATTTAAAATCTCTGGGAATTCTGTGGTAACTGAGTTTGATTATCCTTTTCTTTTTACAACTCTTTATTCATTTGCGGCTGAAAATGTGTTCCTTAAATGAGTATACCATTAATGATTTACTAAAGCACAAAGTATATTTGTACAACATACTAAATGATATGTATATTTAAAGGCAATACTTGATAACACTGGTGATCCGTATTATTCATGTCAAAAGTTGAATAATTTGCTTCTAATTTTTCGTAGTAAATCTAGACTTGCTGATGACAATTGCACTTGTGCAATTGGCACAACTTGGAGAACTGTTGTTACATGTATTAACGGACTGAACTGATGAGATAAATAATGTTAGGCAAAGAGCTAAGAGAATACATTTGGAAAAGAAAGTGTCTATTGTCAGTACAGATCACTCAATCCCTGTTGAAATAGATAATACCACTGACAACTTTGGAATTCTGGACACAAATATTGATCAATCTGAAGATTCAGATCCTATAAAAGAAAATAAAAAAAGAAAGGAAGAAGTTTATAACAAATAACAAGGAAGAAAAAGAAACTGATTAATGTCTATAAAGCAAAGAGAATGCATAGCAAATAGGGTGCTAGTTTGTTATGTAACACACAGATTACAGGGAATGATAATATTCTTTTACTAGAAAACCTTCAGTCTACAGAAAAAGTCATCATTTTTTCCATAAGAAAAGACAGAAAAAAAAGGCAAGGAGCTGGGGCAAAGGAAGAAATCAAGATTGAAAGTGGAAGGATTAAAGAACATTACTGTAAGAAAAAAAGAGGAGAATGACAGAAGTTAACAACATGGTTCAAACTGTGGATGTACAAACCAGCATGATGGGAACTGCATGCTTGAAAATGTAATAAACAATAAAAACAGTGAGATTAATAAGACTAGTGGTGATAAAGATCATTCCTTTGTAACAACTGATACAGCAAATATTATTGAATTAAAAGTTGAAAATTCTTCAGACCTTGTCAGAAAATATATTCTGGTAATTAGAAATTCAGTTATTAAGGAACTGGTACTTACATTTGAAGAGAAGATAATGAATGTTGAACAGTGTTATGTTTGCTAGGAGCAAAAATACAGGATGTGAAAAAGACCTCAGAATGTCTTAATGTAAGGAAGCATGGACTTGTTTTTATTCATGTTGGTGCAAATGATCTCACCCACAAGGACTATCTGACTTTAGTAGGGAACTTAAATCATCTTAGATGGCATAGTGTGTACAGGTGTTAGGATGTATGGAGAGTCAGGTCACCATGAATTAAAAGACTTTTTGGGTAAGTACGTACATAGAAATGTCCTGTTTTAAAAAATGGAAATGTCTAGAGTGTCTGATCCTAATTTGGGGCATACAGAGAAGATGGTGTGTACTTGTCAAAATCATGGAAGAAAACCTTCTCAGCAGATATTTTCCAATATGTGACAAACACAAATCATTTTTTTTCCAGTTCGAAAATGTAACAGTTCACAGATATTTGATGCATCTCTGATGATTTCTAATGCTAGTTTTTAGTGGAAAATGATATTCCGATAAGATTGATGTTGTGATTGTTTGTGAAACATGGTTAAAGAACAATGACTGTAAACCAGTTCTGTGTGAGTGCACATGCTTTTACTGTACTAGATGTTCTAACAAAAAAATCACGTGGAGGTGTTATAATATGTATTAAAGATTGTTATAAGACCTGTGATTGTTACATGTTCAATAATTACACCAATGCTGTAGACTGTATAACAGTGACAGTAAAGACAACCCTGGAACACCTAAAAATTGTTGGTGTGCATAGACCACCAAAGTCAAGTGTTGATGAACTAGAGGAATTAATGCATTTCTTGTATGAAACATAGGAGGGGGAAGAAGAAGAAGAATAGCAGTACCTAGGGACCTAAATTTACAAGAAACAGACTGGAATAATATTAATTCAACAACATTAGTAAGGAAATTATTTACAACATATATTCAGGAACAACAAATATTCAAACTGTAAAAAATTCTACCAGGAAACGGAATATACTAGACAAATGTGTGCCTATAGAAATTAGTTACTTCATGTCAAGTTTAACCACTGTTGATGTGCAGTGATCATGGCATTATAAAGGTTAATTTGTTACTAGATAATACTGCTAAACTGAAATCTAAATCAGTGCACAGAAGATTAAGAACAGATTATGTGGAAGCAAAATAATCACTATGTAAAACTAACTGGAAGGATGCATTCAGTGGAAAAAAAACTGCAGAAGAAATGTGGAAAGTTTAGAAAAAGAAATTGTTAGAATTGAAAAAGTAAAAAAAGAAAAAAAGCTTGGGATCTAGGAACACAACATAGGAGGATATATTTCCATAAGAGCAAGAAACTTGATTAAGGTAAGAGACAAAAAATATAAGAAATGGAAATAGGTTGAGCTATGAGTTTGAAAACTGAAATAAACAAGCTGGACAGACAAATTAAACAAGAGTGTGAGACAAGATCGAGAAACATTTGAGGACATTTTATATAAAGATACTAGAAGGAAACCATTTTATAGATACATAAGATGTGGTAGGAGTAAAGACATACAAATTGATATACTGTGTGTATTCTAAAATTTATTCACAGATACTTCAGATTATAGATATATTTATAAAATCTTATGCAAAGCACTTTGACTCCACAAATGAGGGTGATAAATTGTCCTAGTGAGATCCAAGTTATCTCAAATACTGAATTCAAATTAGATTATATTGAAAAAGAACAATCCAAACTGGATCCAAACAAAGCACAGGGAGGAGAGACAATTAGTAATAATGACCTGAGAACACTATGGCATGAACTTACAGTACCATTATATCTTGTTATTATTAGGTCATATAAATGAGGAGATTCCTCATAATTAGATGCGTTTACTTGCTAATCCTGTCTTTAAGGGGGAGGGAAATAAGACAACTACCCTGATTCAAATAGACCCATAAGTTTACTTTCATGTTGTGAAAAAATAATGGGAAAGGCTATATTTGATAGATTATTGCCAGAAATGGAAAGGTTGGGACTTGCAGCCATATATCAGCATGCATATGTTGAAAACAGATCTATTACCACCTGTAACATGATGTTCTATAATAATATATTATTTATTTATTTATTTATTTATTTTGACATTTGTTAACTGGGATAAGTTCGACTAAGCATGAACCCATTTTCACCCGAGGCCCGGGGAAAAAAGCTCTAGCAAAATAATAATAATAATAATAATAACACAATAAAAGAATAATAAAAACTAAAAATAATACAAATAAAATAAAAATACACACATAATGACAATAATGTTTTTTAAAAAACTTTACATAATTAACAGGCATAGGCAGATTAAACATAAACAAGTTAAACAGTCCGAGTATGAATGCAAGATTTAGTAGTGAAGTGGAAAGACAGGGAAAGTTGTCAATTGTTATAATAACAGCTATGAGAGAATAATTGTGTTGTGATGGAATTTATATAGGTTTAACTTCAGCATTTGATTGGGTCATATACAAAACGTTGACTAATAAATTAGTGCAACTAAGTGTTGATATACTGTTGATAAGTTAGATAGTTGCATGGCTTACAAATAGGACATGGTAAGTATCATGCAGCAACTGGCAGGTGAAATTTGAGGTTATAGTTATTGTGCCCCACAGAGCTCTATCTCAGGCCCATGCTTGTTTAGATTGTATCTTTCAGATCTTTTTCATCTATGATGTTCTGTAGTCTGTATGCAGATGATGTGGAAATAGATAAACTGATTACACGTATTACAGACAGGGCATGTCTGCAAAAGAACTTGACTCAATTGACAGTTTGGGCACAGGAGAATAACAAGCCGATAAATACATCAAAAAATAAGGACATGAGATTTGGCAGACATAAATTAAAAGGAGAATGCTTCATATAGCACACAGTGATTGAAACTATAGATTAATTTATGGACCTGAGCATACGGGTAGATTCAACTTTGAGTTTTTCCTAATCACATCAACCAATTAGTTAATGATAGTTACAGAAAAAGATTTACAAAGTGTTAGAAATAAAAAAGATGAAGTCTTTGTTTGCTAGTTACATTAGACCCAAACTTGACTATGGAATAACAATATGGAAACCTTATAAGAAATTAAGCTTGGTTAAACTGGAAAGAGTACAATGGAAATATACCAAGGGCATCCACGGATGTTAAAATATGTTACTTAGAAAGACTAAAATATCTGATTTGTACAGTGTCTCTTATAAATATTTAAGAGGAGATCTTATTCAGGTATCTAGGGTGTTTATAGACAACTTTCTCTGGGAATGTTTGGGGTTATCAAAAACTAGTAGAGAATCATCAGGCAATGTATGTAGAAGATAGTACAGGAATGAGACATTTACTACTTGGTTCTCTGACAGAGTAACTGATGTGTGAAATAGACTACCAAATTACATTAAAGCAAGTACTAGTTGAGATATTTTTAAGAACAGCCTGGACACTTATTATGGGAACAACTGTTTTGGTGTATTGGCAGGCTAGAAGGGCATTATTGTCTGTGCTTGAAATATTTGTATATATTTATGTATTTTCAACTCTTTGGTTTGTAATTTCTGTGTATTTTGAGCTGTGTGGGAATACATAATTGGTAGGGCATATTCTGCTCTGGGAATGAGAACATCTTTGGCTATGGCTATATGTGCTTCGGGTGACAGTAGGTAGGAGATACAATAATAAAGCTTAAGTTCTGCAATAATATTGCAAGTGATATTCTCTGTCTGTATTGCAAAATTTGGGGGAGGGTTTAAGAGTTAGACAAGGTAATTTTGTTCATATATATTTGGAATAATATTTCCATTTATAGGTTCATAGGTGTATACTATGCTAATGACCACTGGGGTCTTTATAAGCCTAGCCAAGCATCCCAATTATATCCTGCAAGTTTATGTACCTTAGAGATTATTTTTTAGGGTAAATGTAAGCTAGGGCAAGATTTACAGGTTACCTCTGTCTATTAGAGACATAGGGTGTACTTCTGATTTTCTATCTGCTAGTTCAGGTTTCTCTTGAATAGAGTTAGGGAAGAGCTCTGCCTTACATACTTGGGAAGTCTGTTCCAAGAGAAGGGAAAGTTTCTGAGACCCATGCCTGTTCCTCTAAAGTGTCCTGTTTATGGCACAAGCAAAGTTTAAATCTCTAGATAAAGTAATTTGAAACCTATTTGTTTGCCGATATGCAAAAGGTCCACCAGAGTGGGATCCAAGGATGGCTTGCATGTCAGGCATAGATGGCTTGTCAACAGTCTGTAGGAAACAGAAATATGGCTTTGAGGCAATATGCATAAGACATGTTGTTTACGCTCTTTATTCTTCTTGTGAGGAACCTCTGTCGACATTGCAGTTGCTGCATGTGTCGGGTACATACCAAAGGGTGCTCAGTGTTGGGTATGATGAAGGCCGAAAACAGTGAAACAATTTCTGTGGAACCAGATCCTATGCCCTTGCTTATAAGTTAAGCAACACAGAATGGTTTTCTTACCACCTTAGACACATGTTGGTCAATAGCCAGTTTACTATCTACGTGTATACCAAAATCCCTGACTAGTGACTACTAGTTTTCCTCTTAAGGGTGTACTATCAATGAGGTCATTTCATAGGGTGGCTGACTTCCCAAAGGGTACTATTATAAATTTCTTGGCATTGAGTTTTAAGCTGTGGCTTTGGCACCAGTTATTTGTCTGTGTTAGTCCTTTCTGTAGGATATTAGTGTCTTGAGTGGATTCTATGACTGCTCCTAGTTTTCAATCATATGCATACTTGGTCAGCCAGAAGCTCTTGATATTGGCCTTGACTTCCTAGAAGCAGATACCAAAAAGGAACAAACCCACCTCAGAGCCCTGAGTAACTCCCCTAGTGACTGGCCTCCTTGTGGAGTTGGTCCCTCCTATCCTAATTTCCTGGTTCCTATCTTACAGCCAGCAGGATATCCAGCATGTAACATATGGGTTTATGTCTACATCAATGAGTTTCTTTACATTGCCCAAGTGGGGGTATTGTATCACATGCCTTAGACAGGTCAGGATATGCACTATACATAATTTTGCCCCCATTCATTGTCTTGGTGACCTTTTCAAAGAAATCTACCAGTTTGTATAGGCATGATCTGCCCTTGATGAAACCAAACTGGGTTGGATCCACGTTTCCATGATAATTCTTTTCATGGCTTTGCATATGAGACTAGTCAGACTTATGAGACTGTATTTTCTGCAGTCCATTGATGGCCCCCCCTTGTGCATTCATATGGCACAAAGCCTTTCTGAAGGCTATGTTTAAACAGTGACTCCAGTGGTTCTGATAGATCATGTTTCTGGCTATTTAGGAAGCATCTTGGGAAGCTATCAGTGCCCACTGATCCAGTATTTTTGGCCTTAAAGAGCACATCTAGGACCTGCATGCTGTGATAGGTGAGGAAGGGAATGTTTGATGGAATTTCCTGTGAGGTGGCTGGGGGAGGAATGGGGGGTTAAAATTGGAGATTAATTTGTCAGCTTGTAGATTTGATTTATCTTCTAGCTTTGTGTATGTGGCTCCATTTATAACCAGTTCTGCATACTGCTGTGGGCTGCCTTTGAAGTTTCAGACATAGCTAAAGTAGTTATTGTGGTTTTCCTTTCCCTAAGAAGCTATCTTTACCTCAAATTTGGCTTTAGTAGTCTTAATATGTCCTCTTGATTGTTTAGTTTGATGAAATTGTTTTTATCATGCTGGATGTAGCACTTCCTAATCTTGGACATGACTTCTTTTTCTTTTGTTGCACAACCCCTTTTCACATTTGGATTCCACCAGAGAGGTTTCTTTTTTGAGTTAGTTCTGGATGGATTGTACAGAATTTTTGTGAGCAGTTCTGCAGAAGTTGATGTGTTCTCAGGGTTTGGGGACTTGAAATTTCAACAGGTTATCACTTAATAGTAGGACATTTGCCTTAGAGATAGTTCCTAAACATTACAGGGTTAGCCATGGGCACAGAATTGATTTTTATTATGAAGGAGACAGCTTTGTGGTCTGAACTTACCAGAGAGAACACTACTCCGGGGAGGTACAGTGTTCTCCCATGTTTGTGAATACCATGTCAACTATGTTTGTACCCCTTGTGGGCATTAGAAATATCTGGTCTGATATGTTTTTATTTTCAAAGTCCAGGCATCTCTGGACCTGTAAGTTTGGGGTCATGTTAGTATCCCAGCTTATAGTGGGGTAGTTGTGGCCACTCATGATATAGCACTGAGTTGAATGGTTAGGGCCTCCATTAAGAGCACATATGAGTTATGGGTTACTAGGGTTACAGAGGGTGACCTATAGCTTGCAAGGATGTGATATGGGGCTTTGACTGTGAGAAATGGGACAAGGAGAAGCTCGTGTGTGCCATCCTGTCTGACTAGTCTTGAGATGAGTTTATTGTTGATATAGATTAAGACATCTCCACATTTGGTACCTGCCTGTACATTAGCTGGCAGGAATGTATGGAAGACATTGTAGCCATGCACTGTTGGGGTGCTCTCCATGGCTCTAAACTATGTCTCAGTAACTACACAGATGACCACATTCTCCAAGGTAAGGAGAGCCTGGAGGAAGTGTATTTTAAACTTGACAGAGATGGATGTTTTTCAGTAGTTACAAATAGCATAACATTAGTTTTGGATAAGTTAATATGGAGTCTATTTGAATGGCATGATAAAAATGTGGGTCATAGTATTGCTTGAAGTGTTTGCTGAGTTTTGCAAGAGTCCAACATAAGGATGTCATATGCACAAATAATGATATTTAGGTTGGAGATGTCAAGAGAGAGGTCATTTATCAAAAGTGAAAAGAAAAGGGGACCTAACAATAAACCTTGTAGGACACCAGTGTTAAAGGCCCCCCTCTGTGGGAAAATGTTATTACTATAGATCTGGAAGGTCCTAGTTTTCATGTAGTTTTGGAATTGTCTCCAAAGTTCATCTTTTCAAGTTTATAAAACAGAAGGTTGTGGATAATTGCTTTAAATGTCCTGGTTGAGTCAGTGAAACCCCCAGCTGTAATAAGGCTGTTGTTCATATTAACAGTAGATATTATTATTGTTAATATGAGAACTGTCATGGTGCAATAGAAATTATTGAAGCCATGTTGTTGATCACAAAGACGGTCATAACTATTGATATGTTTAAACAGTTGCTTATATAAGATTTTTTGAAAGATTTTTGTTAGTGAACAGAGATTGGAGATAGGTCTATAAACTTTTAATTGAAGGGTTGGGCAGACTTTTGATAGTGGAATGATAGCAGCACATTTAAATGCTGTGGGAACAGTAGTTATTGTAAGTGATACACTATTTTTAATTTTGTTTGCTGCAAGTTTAAGGAAAGTGTGATGCAACTTGCTGAATTTACTGTCAGAGGTTTTTAGTTTTAAAAGAAGAGATTCAGTTTCCTGAGGAGTACTGTAAGTAAAATGAAATGTAACTGCATATTCTGCTAGTGGATAGAGTTGTGTGGAAGTTTTAAGTTATAGAGTGGATATAAAAAGTGTACACACCCCTGTTAAAATGACAGGTTTTTGTGATATAAAAAAATTAGGCCACAATAAATAATTTCAAAACTTTTCTCACCTTTAATGTGAACTATAACCTGTACAATTTAATTGAAAAACAAACAAATCTGTTAGGGGAATAAATAAAAAAAATAAAAAATGTACAATAAGTTGGTTGCATAAGTGCACACACCCTTAAACTAATACTTAGTTGAAGCACCTTTTGATTTAATTACAACATTCAGTCTTCTTGGGTACACACCTGCCATCAATTATAGAGACCCTGATTAACCCCAAATAAAGTTCAGCTGTCCTAGTAGGATTTTCCTGACATTTACTCAGTTGCCTGCTACAGCAAAAGCCATGGTTCGCAGAGAGCTTACAAAGCATCAAAGGGATGTCATTGTTGAAAGGTATCAGTCAGGAGAAGGGTGCAAAATAATTTCCACAATATTGGATATACCATGGAACACAGTGAAGACAGTCATCAAAAAGTGGACAAAATATTTGACAACAGTGACATTGCAAAGAACTGGACGTCCCTCCAAAATTGATGAAAAGACAAGACGAAAACTGGTCAGGGAGGCTGCCAAGAGAGCTACAGCAACACTGAAAGAGATGCAGAAATTTCTGGCAAGTACTTGCTGTGTACTACACGTGACAGCAATCTCGTGTATTCTCCATATGTCTGAGCTATGGGGTCGGGTTGCAAGACAGAAGCCTTTTTTTACACAGAAAAACATCCAGACCTGGCTAAAATTTGTAAAACAATACATCAAGTCTCCCAAAAGCATGTGGAAAAATGTGTTATTGTCTGATGAGACCAAGGTTGAACTTTTTGGCCACAATTCCAAAATGTACATTTGGTGCAAAAACAACACTTTGCATCACCAAAAGAACACCATCCCCATGGTGATGCATGGTGGTGGCAGTATCATGCTTTGGGGTTGCTTTTCTTCAGCTGGAACTGGGGCCTTAATCAAGGTGAAGGAATTATGAACAGTTATAAATACTAGTCACATTTGGCCCAAAACTTTCAGGCATCTGCTAGAAAGCTGAAAATGAAGAGGAATTTTACCTTTCAACATGACAATGACCCCAAGCATACGTCCAAATCAACAAAAGAATGGCTTCACCAGAAGAAAATTAAAGTTTTGGAATGTCCCAGCCAGAGTCCAGACCTAAATCTGTGGGGTGACCTGAAGAGGGCTGTGCACAAGAGATGCCCTCAAAATCTGACAAATTTAGAACGCTTTTGCAAGGAAGAGTGGGCAATTATTGTTAAGTCAAGATGTGTCATGCCAATAGAATCATACCCAAGAAGATTGAATGGTACAATTAAATCAAAAGTTTCTTCAACAAAGTATTAGTTTAAGGGTATGCACACTTATGCAGCCAGCTTATTGTAAGTTTTTTATTTTTTATATTTGTCCCCTAACAGATTTGTTTGTTTTTCAATTTAATTGTACAGGTTATAGGTCACATTAAAGGTGGGAAAAGTTTTGAAATGACTTATTGTGGTCTCATTTTTTATATCACAAAAAACTGGCATTTTAACAGGAGAGTGTACACTTTTTATAGCCATAGTATGCTTGGAGGTTATATGGCAAGGTGGGCGAGTCTGTAATCACTTTTATGGCTGATAGTAGGATTTCTTGAGGCCACTGGCAAAACTGATGTGGTTATTTTGTTGTTTGCTAATAAATCAGGGGGAAGGATTTGCAATTTCACATATGAACTACATTATTTCCTTCCAGAAAAATTTTAGCTTTGAAAAAAGGCAGTTTGTTTTCCGTAAGTATCATGCCTTAGCAGAATTTGTATCTGTTCTGGTAAATTTTCTAAGAGAAAAGTAGTTTTGTTGGAAGTCATGGTTAATAAGGTCTTACTTCCAAACTTTCTGCACAATAACCCTTTGCTTAATTTTGTTTCATTGCATTGCTAAATCAAGGGCTCAGCTGAGCTCTGAGACATCTTTGCAACAGTGGTAAGGATTGCTGTACACGCGATAGGATGCTGGTGAAGTATGATAAAGCATCTGATGGATCTTGTAGTGAATGTAGTAAGGACTAACCCATGCTATCCTATCCTATTTAGTGTTCAATAGTTAAAAATAGAGATTATCTGTGGGATCCTTCTTTTGATTTTGTTGATATTTAAGCACCATTGCTTTATGTTAGCTATAATGAGATCTAGAGTTATGTGGTTGCCAGCTATAATGTTTGGCTTTGTGGGCTGCTGTAACAGTTGTTCTATGCTGTGCAACTATAGCATTTTCTTAGGCTTGGTAGCATTAGAACCTATGGCATTAATATTAAAATTTCCTAATATGAAACAGCTCTGTTTGAAGCCCATTGGAAACATATGCAGTAGTGGTTGTGGCTTGTTGATACAAGATAGTGGGGTATGCATACAGCTGCAACATACATGGGAAAATGACCACCCAGTGCAACATCTGGTGGGGTCTACTGTGATTTTCTGAATTACATTTACTCTATAAGTTTTATGGATGGAATATGGCTGATGAAAAGCATCACATCACTGCCTACTAGTAATGTATTCTAGTTACCGTATTTCTCTAAATAAAACCTAACCAGAGAATAAGGCCTAGCATGGTTTTCCAGGGTGGTCATGATATAAACCCTACCCCAAAAATAAGTCAACAACACACAACAGATGTGTTGAATTATAAAATAATAATATTATTGACACCTGTTGACTGAGGTTATCGTACTCTACTCGCCATTTTCAGATCATTCGGACACCCAACTTCTTCTCTTTGCAGAAAGTCATAAGATTCTTTCCCCAGGAGTCCTCCATGATTCTTACTGTAACCCTAATCCTCACTCACACTTGACTTTGAGATCCTTAGCCCATAAACACTGGTAAGTGTACTTTGATTGGTCAAGGTACAGACAATGCATGTAAAATGTGTGCACTTGATAACAAACAGGTGTGGTTGTGTCTTCTTAACTGTCACCATTTTTCTGCCATTGTTGTCTCAAAAGTCTTCAATTAACCCCCCCCCCCCCCCCGACAAGATGAGTGCAAAAAGAAAGAGCTTTTTCATCAAGTACAAGAAAGGAATCATGGAGGACTCCCGGGGAAAGAATCTAAATGCTTTCTGCAAAAAGAAGAAGTTGGATCTCCAAATGGTCCGAAAATGGTGAGCAGAATACAATAACCTCAGTCAACAGGTGGATGAGGGAAATGCTAAGAAATGCAAGTGTTGATCAGGTTGGCAACCATTATTTTTTGAGCTGGAAGACATCATCTGTGAATGGATTGCTAACAGGAGAGCAAAGGCTGTGGTTGTGTGCAGGGCTGATATTCAAGCATTTGCCCTTGCAATGGCACCACAGTTAGAAATATCCCCAGAAGAATTCAAAGCATGACAACATTGGCTGGATGGCTTCCTCCAATGATATGAACTGTCTCTAAGAAGATCAACAACACTATTAAAGCTGGAAGATACTGAAGTTATTAAATGTGCACTTACATTCAAGTCCTTTGTTGATGGCATTGACTTTTCTAAATACCAACTCTCCAACATGATTGTTATGGATGAAACTGTAGTGTTTATGAGCCAAGGATCTCAAACAACAATTGATCAGAGGGGTGCCTTGTCAATCTACATTTCCTCCACTGATTACGAAAGTGCACGTGTTACCTGTATTTTGACAATTCATCTAGATAGAAAGAAAATCCCACCTCTAATCATTAGCAAGGGCAAGAAAGATAAGATTGAATGTGTTTCAGGCATTTACATTCTTTAGACTGAAAAAGCCTGGTGCACACAAGCAGTTATAAGGAAGTGGGTCGATGTAATGCTGCCACTTGTTTTGCAAGGTGGCGAAAGAAGTCTGCTAGTCTGGGATTCAGCCAGGACTCACCGCGCTAAAGTCATGAAGAACTTCCTTGCACAGAGAAGAATAGATCAAATAATGATTCCCGCAGGAATGACTGCCTATCTCCAGACTCTTGATATTTGCAATAAACAAGCCATTCAAGGACCATTTGCACATGGAACTCAATGACTACATTGAAAATAGAACAGAGAGAAATCAGCGTGGAAACTTTGTGAAGCCTAGCCTGCAAGAGGTTGTGACTTGGGTGAAGAATTCATGGGCTAAAGTCACTGTCAGCTGCATTGCCAATGCACTATGAGCAGGCTACATGGACAAGCAGTGCTCATTTAAGGAGTGCTCTATTGCTGAGCATGACAAATTGGGGCAAATGGTTCCACAGGAAATGGAGTAGCAAGAAATTCAGGCCAAAATTCGGGGGTTGGAGACTTATGACAATGTTCCAGAAGAAGATGGCATGACTGCATTTGAATAACTTTTCCATTATTGGGGTAACAGAATGGATTGCTTCTGCTTTCAGCTGCCAGCAAGCTCTTGTCAGTTTTTTGACTTTATTGTATTAAGGTAACGTTTCATTAGCAAGGGGTAATTACAAAGTAAGGCCACTAGTTCCCAGACTTCATTTCTATGACTTTCCATCATTGTTCTCTTATGGTTTGGGTAAGGAATAAAGAAAGCATCACCACTCGAAAAGTGGCAGTTATACACCTGTTTTATTCCCCTCCTCTAATACACATATACTAAGATTTTTCTGCACTTTCTGATAAGCATGAAGTATTGCACTGTGAAAGCCAAGGTGTAGATATTCTGAAGTTAAAATATTTGTTGCACAGTTTATGTAGAATTCTCGCACAACTGTTAACATGTTACCTAGAACTGTTGCCCGATAATGGAAAAGTAGCAAACAAATGTCAGTTTGTGTACACGAATAAATGTCGATTTGTGTACATGAATAAATGTCGATTTCTGTACATGAATAAATGTTGATTTGTGTACATGAATAAATGCCGATTTGTGCACATGAATAAATGTAGATTGTTGTACGGGGTGGGGTAAATAAGACATCCCCTGATAATAAGCCCTAATGCGTATTTTGGCGGGGGATAAAGTATAAGACCCGGTCTTATTTTCATGGAAATACGGTATTACTGATGTAGGCAGAAGTGCAAATGTTACCTTTGGTCCAAGTTTTGGATACTACAACTATCTGGGGATTGTTCTAAGTTTAGCCAGGCTTCCATAAAGGTCAAGTTGTTAATTATACTACATGGATTGATACAGCCTATTTTAAGACATTTGCCATTTAGACTGATGTACAGTACATGCCTGCCTATTTGTTGCAGAGCCATGGGTATAGGTGGATATCCCAAGAGTGCACAAGTTTGTTACCTAGGTAGTAAATCTTGTAAAGGAGGTTTTTGAATTTATTCAAGGGGAATAGATGTTCTAAGAATGTAAAGTTGTGTTGTGTCACTTAGATATATCAGTACAATGGGGAAAGAGTTCCCTCCAGTAAGAATGGAAATTAGTGGAAAAGTACATAAGTGCTGATTTACTTTTGCTGTTAAATTTGGCTGTTAAAGTAGATGGGATTGGGCATGAGTCAGACAGGTGGAGTAACAGAATAAGTGGTGACAATATAAGCCTGAGGGATATAGTGTTTCTGAAATGTTTCATAATACAAAATGTAATTCTACAGATAAAGAAGTGAAATGTTAGCTATTGGGAAGTAATAAGTGAAAACTTAGCTACTGGGATGGACTGCAAGGAAGGATAATGGACAAAAACGATTTGGTTAATGCAAAAGAAAGGGATAGTAAAAAAGGATAGCAAAGTCTGCTGGATTATGTAGAGGGGTGTAGCCTAGTCCAGCCTAGTTTATTCAAGGCTTGTAGAGGTTTTAGTATTATGTCTCTATGAAAAGGGAGCAAACAATACATGAGTGGTAGTGAGGCTAGAAGCCAGGCTTATAGGTACAGATATAGACAGTGGGATATGTATTAGATTGTAAGAGTGATACACGTATTTTTGGAGAGCAGCAGAAGGCTGTTGAATGAGGAAGCAGTATTAAGACATGTATGATGAAAAGTTGTTAAGTCGTGTAGCAGTAAAATGCAAGGGTTTGGTTAATGTGGATTGTGTCATCCTGGGATGTATTCTGTATTGAATGGAGGAGTCTGACTTCAGGTGTGGTTAAATAGATATAAACATAATGACATGAGGGGTTGGTGGGAATGGGGCTAAGGTGGTGAGCAAAGTGACATATTTGATTATTCATAACCTATTTCATATGTCTAAATGTGAAAAGAACAGTTGAAATGGAAGTTGATTGTAGCTTAGAACCTTTGACAGAATACACCAGTAAGCCCAGTGCACCTTGGTACATCCTGTTTAACTGATGTTGTCCCTGCTGAAAGACACATGGACTGAAATATAATGTTGAACAACTATCTCCACTGTGGTAACCATCATCCTCCTAAGCATGCCATTAATTATCCTATGTTATGCAAAAATGCATTGCATACACTTAGTTTCAGTTGTGATATCTAGGATCTATCTTCACAGTAAGAGAAACATATCTGGAGAATCTACAGTCTAAAATAATATTACTCCATAATTTCCTCAACAATCTACATCACTAATCCATTATACTTTCTCAAAACCATACATTTAAAGTACTACTCAAAACCATATCCAGCACTCCAAATTACCTCTACATCAAGAGACCTGCTAAAACATAATGTTATTAAACCTCTATTTAATGAAGACTTGCATCCCAACCCTGGACTATCAGCAACAACTCCTGTCCCCCCAGTGAACTCTCAATACATCCAAAAATGAAATATTCACACCACCCTCAGCCATCTCACAAAAATTGTTTGCTGCAACTTATTACCCTCAACATTTAAAGCATCTGTAATAAAATAAGTGAATTCCATGCTCAGTTTGCTACCAGAAACACTCATATTATAACATTAACAGAAATTTGGCTGAAACCACACGTTACTAATGAACAATAGTCCCCCAGGGATGTACAATTGCATAGCTAGACTGCAAAAACAAAACAGGGGAGACCTGGAAATTACAAAATGTGAAAATACCCTAAAAATATTGACCTTACTCTCAAGACAAACCACACTTCAACAAAGCTGACATTCTTATCTCAGTTCTTTAACCTAAGCCACATAAATTCATATGCATAATAGCCCTATACATACCACCACATAATAACCCAAAGAATAAACCTTCCTTGCTTGAATGCATATTAAACTATCATACTAGGAGATACTAATACAGCAGACTCTCAGTTAACCGGCACCCATGGGGATTGGTAGATGCTGAATAACTGTAGTTTCTGGTTGCTTGAGAGTTACTAATAAAAATAGGCCTGACTAATATTGTACCCTATACTATTTCTATGGTTTGACTTGTTCTCAAGTTGAGGAGAAAGAGAATGTATTCCTATCTTCCCTTTTACAACTTAAAGCTATAAAAACATAAGGTATGAGTCTGTGGTGGGGGGGGGGGGGGTCAGAAAGTGCAACACATGAAAATTGCACTGTATTTCTTTGATTTTTATTTATTTTTTGCCAGTTGCTTGAGAGTGCTGGTTGCTTCAGTTCCAGTTAACTGAGAGTTTACTGCATTAGCTAGGAAAACTATACTAACTATCCAAATAAAGTCAGTATGAACCTATACATCCTTATACGATTGAAATGGCCTCCTTTAAGAATCCATAAATCAACTAATAAAGATACTATCCTACACTGGATATTGGATACAGATATCTCAGGGATTGGCAGTAAATGCCCTTCTAGCCTGGCAATATGCCAAACAGTCATTTGCATAATAAATGAACAAGTTGTTCTTAAAATTGGTCTACTTTATATCACTGAAAAATTAAAATCTCGAATGCTGGCATTAGCGAAAATGCAGAATGTCGAAATTAATTTTTTTGGATCTCAGTACAGTGGAGATCAGGATGTTTGCCTTTCCTCACTGTAGTGCTATCTCAGAGTTGGAATATATATTTAGCGGGGGTGTGGGGGGTTGCAGTCCCCCCACAATAGCTATTTCAACATTCTGCATTTTCACTGATGTCAGTGCTCGAAATTTTAATTTTTCGATGATATAAAGTAGACCCCTTAAAAATACCTGAATTAGTGCTTGTTTTAATATAATTATGTAGTCTGATCCATGCATCAGCTAGTCTCTCAGAGAACCAATTGGTACAGCCCTCATTCCTGTATATTCTTCTATATAGGTTGTCTGATAATTCTCTATTAATCTTTGACAGCCACAAACATTCCCAGAGGTAGTTGCTTCTAAATGTTCTGTATACCTAAATAAGGGATTCTCTTAAATACCTATATGAGACATTGTACAAGTTCAGGTATTTTTATCTTTCATAATAACTTACAATTTTTACATCCACGGATGCTCTTGGTATATTTCTGCTGTATTCTTTCCAATTTATTTATGCTTTTTTTTCTTATATCTCTCCTTCAAACATGGCACATGATTCAAAACGCAAGTTCCTGACTAATCCATTCTATATCAGTCTAGATGAATTCTATTATGTATGTCTCCATGACCTTAAGAATGGTTCTGTTGTGAAGTGCCAGGCTTCAAATCCCCCCCCCCCTTCCCGGTAAAAGAAATACCAAAAATTAATTCCCAAAACACAAAAGGGTGAAAAAGTTAACTCATTACAGCTGAGTGTGCCTCCATGCATTTCTGCAATTACCTCCTACTGCTCTTCTAGGCATCGAATAATGCTTGTTCATATTTGCATTAACAATTCCAAAACCGTGCTACATACAAGGTGTCAAAATATTTTATCCTGAAGCATACATGATGACAAACACAATTTGTTGATATTTGACCTTTGTCAAGGTGTATTTGTTAAAACTGTAAGGTGATCATTTCATTTTTTAAAGGCTCAAGGCACGCCACGCCCACTGGGAGTTAAAGGTACATACTCAAAAGAGCTATACTGGAGGGAATGTCTTTTTCCTGAAGGCAAATCCCCCTGCGCTCCCCCCCCACCCTAAACATATCTATATATCTATATCTATATATAAATATATATATATAAATATATATATATATATATATATATACCCTACGTCTGTGGTCATACCAACTTGAAAAATGAAGAAAACACCTCAACTAAAGGAATTACTACTGTCACTCACTTAGGAATCACACTGGCACTGATTTGCTATGGAAAACAGCAATCAGCATTTTGTTCTCCATGTTTTGTGCTTCAGATAAATGACATTAAGGGACCTTGGCCACCTTTAGAGAAACCCATACTAAATATTACCGTTCAGTTAGATAGGTCTAAAATTATTTAGGTCTGATGCCCCCCTACCCACACACATACACACAACCTTAGTGAATTACTACCACTATAGCTTATTGCTATGGTGTCTTGCTCTACACAACTTGAGATTTTAGTTTTATTTGGTGAGAGGCTATATCTCTGATTAAGTAATGAGTGTCTTCTCCTGTCTTTATAGCATTCCAATATATCTTGCTTTTTATTGCTCATTAATCCCAGTGTGCTTTTCCTGTTATCTGCCAGTATAGGAGGGAAATCACCAACTTAACAAGGTTGACAACGTTTGCTTAGGTTTGTAATGATGTTTAATCCTACTGCAGCAGTTATCCATGTACTGAACATCAAGGGTTATATACAGTTTGTTATGTAAGTAGGACAGGAGACCATTGAGTAGCATAGCCAGATGAGCCAGTTATGGCTGTTTTTTTTTTTTTTTTTTTTTTTTTTTTTACTCAAATGATTTTTATTTTTTCAAAGAACAAATATCTTGATTAAGATTTTTATAAATATCTAAACAATATATTACAAATAACTACGTACAAAATTTACATCTGGCCTGAAGATAAGACTATGAAAAAAAAAACAAATTGATTCAGTTAAATGCAAACAGTAAAGAAATTTTTGCTCAAAAAAGAAAAAAAGGAAAATGATAATCAGGAAGAGATTATGTTCATTTGTCAAGTATCCATGAGAGATAAAATCTTCCTCCAGTGATTATTACTCCATCGTTTAGGATAGATCCTAAGTTTTTTTTAATTTTAATCTCCAGCGATGATGTTTCCTTCAGTAGCATTGAAAAGTCTTCAATAGAACAAACAGAGCTTGATGTCCCCTTTCTAGTAATGCATTTCCTAGCAACTGCTAACAGTGTCCATAGTAAAAACAAATTACTTTTCATCATATCTGATTCTTCATTTGCATTTAACAAAATTAGAGCTTTGGATAATACAATTGAATCTGTAAATACAGCATGTAAGAAATTATTAATCTTCCCCCCAAATTTTTTAACAGCATCACAATAAAAAAATATGTATCCAATCCGCTTTGTATGTCTGTAGGCATCTCCAGTGGGTATCATTACTAGAAGAATTAAGCTTGGCTAACTTATTAGGTGTAAAAAAGGCTCGATGCAGAAACTTCCATGTATATCTTCTCCAAAATTGTGTGTTAGATGTTAATTTGACAGATAATAAAGTAGTATATTTACTTTCCAAGGACAGAAATAATGAATGCCGTTTAGTGATAAAATGCCAAAAATGTTGTTGGGGTTTTGTTTTATAGGTAAAGAAACTTTTATATAATCTTGAGATCATGTTCTCCATATTATGATTGTTATAAATGATTTCATATAAATATTTTATAAATTTAGGTTTATCCTTAAAAGAAAAGTTATTGATTATTCCACATAGATCTTGTGAATATGATAAAACATTTTGAAGCAAAAGCCAATCAAAAGGTATCAGTTTGTAGTATGACATTATGTACTGGATATCTACAACTTTTTGATTGTTCATACAGTGCTGACAGCAAATGATTTTTTTTAGATTCCCAAGAAATAAATACATTCTTATGCACCTTGTGGAAGACATGTTTTAATACTGAAAGGTATTAATAACTCAAACCAATGTTTGATATCTATATTAACATTTATGAATTTTCTAAAACAACTGAAGATAAAACTGATAAAGTTTAGTTTAGTAGGTTTTATTAAATTGTATTGTACACTAATACATGTGAGATGCCATAACTTATTAGATTGATCAGACAATGAAAAGTTTTTAGTAAAGGATTTTCTTTTGAAAGAATAGTAAAATGCAATAATTTCCAGTTAGAAGAATAATTTGGACGTATCCAGTTTATAATAATTTTAAATATAGAAGCTTTAATATAAGTTTCTATGTCAGGGAAGTTAATTCCTCCTTGCTCCCAGGGTCTGATATGATGTGTGAAAACAGCTCTGTTTCTATCAGGAAACCATTGAAATGTTAATAAAAGTGTATTTATGTCTTTAAAGAATAGCTTGGGCTATGTATAGAATTCTCAAAAGAAGTATCATCTTTTTTAAGTGTAACATGTCTTTGAAGGTTATAAACATTTTATTCCACTTAACTATACAATTTTTCGTAACACTTATGATATTGTCATAATTTACCATGAATATTGATTCTATATTTTTGCACAAGGTAATACCTAAATAGTTTACAGTAGATACTAGCTTGCCAATAATATGAGCCCCATCTACTAGTAATTTTTCTTTTTATTCAGTACCATCAAGTTTGATTTTGTTTTATTGAAGTATAGACCCGAGGTCGTATACATTTTTTCTATTTGTATGTCTAGTTCCTTTAAAGTATTTTTTGAATTATTTAAGGTAAGGAGCACATCATCAGCAATTAAAATGGCAACTACTTCAATAGCTAATCTGAAAAAATGGGAGACATGGGGCAAACTTGTTTAGTACCTTTAGTTAGGGATATAGATTCAGAATTAAATGGCCCAAGTTTTACATGTGCTAAATTATTTTTATAAACATTCTTTATAAGTGAGATAAATGGTGCAAGAAAATCAAAAAGCATTACTACCTTAAATAAAACGTCCCAATTCAAGGAACTGAAGACTTTTTCTATATCTAGTGCAATTAATAAAGCTTCTTGATTTTCTCTATTTAAAAATTCAATAAGAGTTGATATCCTTTGAATACTGTCATATGTGTGTCTATTGTATATAAATCCAGTTTGATCTTCATTTATAATATGAGTCAAAGGCATGTTTATTCTATTAATTAGAATAGACAAACATTTTATAATCATTATTTAGCAGGGAAATAGGTCTATAAGAACTACTAAATTTGGGTTCCTTATTTTCTTTGATAATAGGAGTAATTAAAGAGTATCTCCAAGAAGGTGGAATTATACCTTTTGTTTAAATTTCAAGCAGTTTTTTATGAAAAAGAGAAGTTGTAAATGTTGGAAAAAGGTTGTATAATTCTGTAATTATGCCATCAATTCCTGGGGCTTTATTACACTTGGTTTCTTTAATCTTGTCTGTGACTTCCTTATGTGTGATTGGTCTTTGAAGATCAGACTTTGATTTTTCTGATATCTTCATAATTTTAGAAGAATCTGATTCTAAATTCAAGAGCTTAATTTGAAAGTTGTCAGATTTATAATGTTCGGTATAATGACATTTAAATGCATCAAGAATGTCACTTATATATGATACTCTCTTTATCCTCATGTAAGATACTAGTAATATTATTAGATTTATACTGCGTTTAATTCTCATAGGTAGATTATGCATATGTTTAGCAGATGTAGCATAAGAGTTCAATTTTAATCCAATGCCAAATTAGTTTTGTGTGTTACAATTTCATTGTATTTTTTATTTAGATCGTCTATTATCTTGTTGTTAGGGGAAGTTGCAGACTTTGTAGATTTAATCAATATGAGTTGAGATTGTATATTGTGTAGTTCTGATTCCCATTCTTTTGTTTTATTTTAAACCATGCAAGGATTTTCCCATATATGTAAGCTTTCAATGACTCCAATAGCATGACTATATTATCCTTGGCAGAGTAATTAGTGTCTAGAAAACATTGTAATTTGGAGACCAGCCAAGGTTTAAATTCTTTAATTTTTGCGATGTAAGCTGAATTTCTTGATATAAACATTAGTCTTTTAAAATCTGTCTGAAGTTTAAGAATAAGTGAATTTCAGTGGTGGCTCGTGCCATCACAGGACTGCAGCCCCCCCAAGCTTTGAAGAAAGAAAAAACATTTAAAACATTAAAAAAATGTATAAATTATTTCAATTTGTTTCTACTGTTGTATTACTTTACTTAATATTTATCTACTGCAGCTGGCTGGCTGACATGCTAATAAGCCTCAGAACTCGAACTGCGCATGCTCAGTGAGTTCCGGATTTAAAAAAAAAAAATAGTTTTCTGTAAATCTGGACTGGTGCAGTGGTAATGTTGTTGCCTCACAGCAAGAGGTTCTCCCGCTCAATTCTCGGCTGGAGTGCGGAGAGTGCCTTCTATGTGGACTCTGCATGTCCTCTCCGCAGTTGGGTGGGCATTTGAAAGACATGCGTAAATGGGTGTGCCTTCGGTGAAGGTTGAACGTCGAGCTGGCACCTTAGCGTTCATCAAAAATCTACTGCAATCATTAGCGGACCGGAGTTCCGCTGTGGCGACCCCTAACCGGGAAAAGCCAAAAGACAACAACAACAACAACCTGATGTGGTTCAGTGGAATTTTTAAGCACACCACAACACTGACATGTAATGTTGGAAATGGAAAGCCTTCATTTATTGGCACTTTTTTCCTTGTATTCATCTGTGGTTTGGACTTTGGAGTGAGTGCACACTTATGCTTGACGTTTATGGCATTAGTCGTTTGTACAGACTGAGCGTATCTCTTTTACATATTGTCTTTCATTTCTTTCTGAAAGAAGGAGACAAGTTATGCATGGTCATAGGAACTGCTTATAAATGAAAAAGGATTTGTGCTTTACCGATCACTGTTATGCTACCCTAACAATGCAACCCAAGTAACTGAGTTTCAAAACACTAGCTATAAAACACCCCCAGCAGACAGCCCCAGCACTAACCCCAAAACCTAACTGTAATCCTAAAAGGCAAAGCCATCTTTATAGCCCATTTGAAGTGCTCCACATCCTACTAGCAGCCTGACCGATATGCTTCAAACTCAAACAACTGTACCTTTCTTGTGCTGAGTGACCTGCTGATCAACACAACAAGTAATTATTGTCTGAGATACCTGGGGTTACAGTTGAGTGGGTGAATGCTTTGCTTCTTTAGTAATGTGCTTTGAAATATCAAACACTTAAGCTAGTCTCTATCCAGAACTTTGTTCAGCTTGAATACACCTACAGTCTTTCCATATTGTAACGTGGTGGCTTGAATGCACCATCTTTCCATATTGTAACCAGCAAAGTTATTCATATGTTTACCAAAAACATTGCTACTATTTATTATTATGGGGATAAGCTGGGTCCACATTATTTTGAATGTTAATTAATTAATGTTCCAGAAATGGATGTATTTTTCTGAAGCACCGGAAATTAAAATTGGGTGCTGCTGGAATACACTGGGAGTTTTAGAGAAATTATGTTGTCATAATAGGAACAGAGTTTTTTAATTATTTAGGAGCAGTTTGAACACACTGGGGGTTCAGAGAAAATGTGTTTTCTTTAAGTATTTACAGCCTTGCTTGTCTTACTTTAAGCAACAGCTGTCAGTTCTGCCCGCTGTATCTGTCGGCTTTCAGGTGGAGTTGGAATCTGAGATATTATTAGGAAGTTGTTGAATGTCAACATAACCTTAAGAGCAGGTGGAAGGCATGGAAATGGAGTGTATTGCTGCTTATGGTATTCAGAATAGCTTTATGTTTTAGTAAGCGTACTGTATAATGTAATATGTTTGTTTTGCATCTCCTGTGGCTAAGTATATTTTATATTATTTAATGATACTCTGACATTCTTTTTACAGTGGGAACTGGAAAGTACTTTTGTTTATTGTAGATATGTTTGTAAATGATTGTTTATTCTGAGAGGTTAATGCTGTATTTTGCTGATGTCTGTCTACACATCTGCAATTCAAAGTTGTGCTGCACATCGTTTACTGTATGCGATTTTCTAAACTGAATTCTTTATCATTGCATGATTTGCATCTCGATCATGAATGTGAATTCATTTTTTTATGTGTATGTAATGAGAAAAAAGTGTGACTGTTAGATTAGGTGAGGGCATGTGCATTGTACTGATTTAGAGAAGTTGAGAGTTCTGAAGTCACCAATAAATGGGGTGCTGCAAAATCAGGTGAGATTTAGTTCCTTATGACAGGAGGAGAGTGCTTAATGAAGGAGTGTTTTGTTTTGTAGTGTTGAGGATAAAACTGGGTGATGCATCTTGTAGGCTATTTCTGAGGTGGAAATGAAATATATTTAAAGTTAACAAATACAAAAACGTTTGGCAGAGGCAACCATGCAGCAGTATAAACAGTTCAATAACGTTCGAAAAAAAAACAGTCAGCGATAAAAAATAAAACACTTTAATGGTGTACACGGGTAAGCGCTTTCACATTTACTTCGTCAGACCAAAAGGCACCATGTTGTTAACCACTCCTTATATAGTCATTAATCAATTATGATGTATAGATTATATTGAGGTTAAAATATACGACAAAATCAGATACAATAAATTAAAAACATGCCCAAAACTTATTAAAACATAAATAATATTCATGTGTAAACTAAATAAGTTGACATTAAGTTAATATATACTGTTAAATGAAAACCTACAAAATACTATATTTCTGTGCAACTGTACAAAATATAACAATTTATTCTAAACTATATAATAAAACCTAAAAAGCTATGTTCCTATATGTTTTCATTTATCTCTCAAATATTACACATGGTTATTCTTCAATAAAAAAATATACATATATAAACAATGCATCTAGTAACTATATAAACAATGCATCTAATAACTAAGCTAAATATAACATTTCTCCTTTATATAATATTTAATAAACTTTTACATTTAAAATAGCTTCATTGGACTATGAAAGGGTATACTACAGGGGAGCATGTGCAAAGCAAAAAATGTGTATCTAAAAATCATAACATGACAATACATATACATTCGTCGCATGAAACACTGATGGTGAAATATGTAAGTGGAGGGAATATAGACGCCAGATGATTGTTTAGAATGACTAGTTATGAACAGAAGAACGGCAAACCGATTGATAGAAAGAGTATTGGCTAATTTTGTGTGTGTTCTTTTTTTTATATATTTTTTTATTTTACAAAAATAAAAATGGGGAACAGAAATGATAAGAGAGAGAGTTTAGGAGTATCTGTCAGACATTTTGAATAATTTCTAATATCTGTTAGAATGTTTATGTCCAGTTATTAAATTAGGCCTTTCAAGGCAGCCACGGTGGTGCAGTGGTTAGCATTGTCGCCTCACAGCAAGAGGTTCTCCAGTTCAATCCTCGGCTGGGGTGCCTTCTGTGTGGAGTCTGCATGTCCTCCCTGTGGTCGCGTGGGTTTCCTCCGGGTGCTCCGGTTTCCTCCCACATCCCAAAGACATGCTGCAGGTGGATTGGACACTCTAAATTGGCCCTAGGTGTGCGTGTGAGTGTGCCTTCTGTGGAAGGTTGGGCGCCGGGCTGGCAACTCGACACCGTAAAACTCCACTGCCATTCAATGTGCGGACAAGGTGATCCGCTGTGGCGACCCCTAACCGGGAAAAAGCCGAAAGAAGAAGAAGAAGAATTAAATTAGGCCTTTTGTGCAATCTATGCACTTCATGTGATATTCCTTGTGAGACATTTAGTAGTGTTCAGGTGACATAAGGTGCCTTAGTTTAGTAGTTATTATAGAGTATGCATTTGTTTTTGTCAAGATGGATAGCAGAAAGCTAAGAACATTCCCATTCACTCTGGCATGTGTGTAATGGCGGGGTGGGGGGTGCTGTGCTGTACACGTTCTCCAAAGCATTTTGTGGCAGTTAGATACAAGGTGTAGTGTTTTAAAAAGGTTTCCAAGGACATAGCATAGTTTGATTTGCCCAGGGCAAGCTATCATATCCAGGGCACATGCATTCACGCAAACACTTTCTCCTAGACTATGATATTTAGTTAGATGGATCATCAAGAGATATCAAAGGGGGATGGAGGGCATCAAGCATAAATGAAGGTGTTTATTTCACTAATATCTAAAATGAATCTTGAGTAAATTCTGGATTCTTTCTGGTCTGAGGGGACATGGTGGATGACTGTTAGTCTCTTCTAGCAGATTTTTTTTTTTTTTGATTTCTTGAACTGCTGGTTCCTTCTGACTGGGTTGAACATCATGGATCCTTTTGAATTTTGTTTGGGAAGGTTGTGAAAGGAAAATGAGTGTATGTGTACACACACCCACCCACACACACACACACACACACACACACACACACACACACACACACATACACGCACTTTACATGCTCTTCTGCTTCATCCTTTTTAGAGAGAAAAATAATAAACTGCATATGGATGCGGAGAGCCTCAGCCTGTGTGTGTACAGATTTTTGCAGACTATCCAGATTTTTGTACAGCATTTCTGGTCCATTTTATTGTGGTTTTCTGGCAAATTAGTGGCAAATCATTAAAGACTGAAGTTAGAAAATGACAGACATTTGAGTTTCAGATTTCATACCCTTCAGAAAATTCATACTAATGCAAGACCTACTATTTTATTAACTTTCTGTTTGGAAGAGCAATATTTAAAAATTGTCCTTATTTTTGGGGCTTTTGTCCCACTTATTTATGGCTTGGTTGAGACTGAGAGTATGACAAATGTGTCAGGGCCATCACCATCAGCCAGAGACATTTCAAATTGTGACAGTGACATACTTGCTGTACCTCACTCCCCTATGTTGTGACTTTGGATGTGTCTAAGCAAGACAAGGAGCAGTTATGCAGTGAAGTGTGCAGACAGAATATCCCCAATCCAATGTAGACACAAATGCAGTGGCTTTTCATCTGTCCTTGATTTTGCAGAATGTTCTAGTTTTCTGGCATATTTTATACTGTTGATTTATGCTTCTTATTATTCAGAAAATGCATGTTGTTGCAGTGCCTGTTGCTCTGTGTTTGCTCTGTGTTTAAGTAGCAATGCTTTAATAACCATCAGGTAAGCTTGTCTGACATTGCAAGATGCAAGTAAGCTTTAATAAGCATACTGCTAAAGAATTACCAACATTGAAAGCCTTTTTGTTGCCATACAGAGAATGTTGACATAACTAGATAATGTATAAGCCTTAGGTATTGAAATGCATATGACAGTATTTTGTAATACAGGACAGGATTGCAGTATTTTCAGAGGCTCATTACATTTGTTGGAGACTTACATTCATCTTTGCAGGCTTTACCCATAAACTAAACAGAATGCCAATCTATCATGTGTGGTCCATAACATGTGCAGTAATCCTTTAAGCAATTTATCTTGAGCTTGTTTCTTGTTTGTTGATCATTTTTTACTGTGATCATGTATTCCAAATGAAACAAGTAGATAGTTGTTATCAGGCAGCAGGTCTTTTTTGGATAAGAAACATTTTTGCAAGTGGGGGTATCACAAAGATTGCTACTTTCAGCATGTTACTTGGTACTTTTATAAAACTGAATATAAATTATAATTAGAACTGCAGTGTAATGAAAAGTGGTTTGAGTTGAGTGCTGCTTGATTTTTTAAGTTTGATTTTGACTTGAATTCCAGTAATGTATTTAAAAAATAATTTATGCTTTCATTCCTCACAACCTTCTGTTTCATCTAGATATTAAGTAAGCTGTCATGTAGCCAATGCTTTGAAATATTTTTTTCGTCTACACTTCATTTTGTCTTGATTGGACGCTCATAATGACAGTTTGGCACCCAGGGCAGTGTATTTAATTAAAGTCCTGTTTTTTGCGGTTTTGAGCATAATCCCACTCCTTTCTAGTCGGTCACACCTCTTCCCATTAGCCTCATACATTCAACTGTCTCCTGCAGCCTCCCTTTGATTTGAAGTCACCACCCGCCACTGGTGAATTGTGATCTGAGAAAGGGCAAGGGAGTATTGAGAATAAAAACATTTTTGAGTTTAAATCTTGAGAAACATACATTTTCTTCTATTCTGGTTTGGGTGCCAAATCAATGGTCTTGATGAGAAAATATGAATGAATTGGTTTCTTTTGAACTAAATGTATCGACAATGTTAAATATCTCAATCCGCTTTTTGAAAAATTTTGCAGAGGAATTGAGACAAAGAGGTGTCTTATTAGTAGTATCAGGACTATCTAAGATACAATTAAAATCTCCACCTATTATCAAATTGCATTTATATGTATTACCTATGAAATCTAAATTTTTTTTACAGTCCCTGCCCCCATGCCAGGAATCCAATATACACTTATTAATGTTCATATCCTGTTGCTAAATTTCAATATACAAAGAGCTATAAGACCCTGCTTATCCACATAATTATAGATGACTTGGGGGATAGTAATGTTCTTTTTCCATAAAGTCATTACTCCTCTAGTCTTGGTCTTATATGATGAATGGGCTAACATTAAGTATTCATTTGGATTCTGTGTGTTAGTGTCACTTGATTTGAAATGCGTTTCTTGGAGGCAAACCTCCTGTGCTTTATTTAATTTTAAATATCTTATTAAATTTGTTCTCTTCTTTTGGTTATTCAAGCCACTGGTATTTAAAGAAAGTAATGTTAGATCCATATATGGCTGCAAATAAGTTTAAAAACTACTAACAATGTTTGTTACCAATATCCAAATCTCTTCTATAACAGCAGTGTTAATTAGACTTGTACTACGTTTAAGCAATGTAAACAAACTAGTTTTGTCTGTCAATAGACATATGATAAGTCTTAGATCAAACCTAAAAAAAGAAGAAAAAAAACACAACACCAGAACTATTAAATGTAACAAAACAATCATAAAATTAAGAATTTTCCAAACCAAATATGGAATGGTAATCATTCCTAATCTGACAGATAAATGACGATCTCTCAAATTATCCCTCATATCTCAGCAATGAATCCCATTTGAGCTCCTATATAAATTTAAAAGAGATCACTTAACCATAGTACTATGAAGTGTTACATTATATCAATACTTATTAAATAAATGTAACAGAAAGTTAAGTAAGGTTATATTGTGGAAAATTATTTGCATATACCTAACAGATACTACATCACATCTCATAGAACAATTATATTGTGTATATATCATATCAGAATATGTTAGATTCATGTTCATCTTGACTAATATTTAAGGGAAAAAAATTTTCAAAGCATCCAAGATAAACGTTGTATAGAAATAAACTCTATTGTATACTTTGAAGTTATGTTAGATGATTTCACTCTATATATGAACTAAGTAAATAAGTTATATTTACTCTCTATAATAAAGTTATGATAGTAAATAATCCCTAAAAATGTAAATATTATAATTTAGCTTTCAATAAATCAGTAATTAAATATTTCTTTGAAGACGCAAAAGTCTTTCATATGAAAACACAACTGCAGAGTGCTTGCAATAACTTATAAACATTAATAATGAAATGCAAACATTCAATATTATTTAAATAAATGACTTGGCCCTTCACACCTCTACTCCCTCTTTCCCTTTATTTTCCATTCTCATCTCCTCCTCCCCCCCTCTCCCCATTTCATCTTTCTTCCCATATCTGCTGACACATCCCTCTGATTACTTCACGCAGAAATGAGAAGCGCTATAGTTATATTAGTTATAATAAATTAGATGTGCATCTTCCAATGAGAAGAGGAGGGAGAACAGGGAGACAGAGAGAAATATATATATATATATTATATATACATACATATACAGAAAAAGTTGCATTTTCTACCAAGTCAATACTACAAGTGTACCAACATCTATTGCATTTGATGTAATCTTTCACTTAGCCTTCATGTACTATATTTCCTGTACAAGTGCAAATGAATGTAGGAGTTGCAATAAATACTACTTGGGCAAACTGGACTCAAACATAACATTTGGAGATATCATACAACCCAGAATCCACACAACTTCTATATTACTGCTTGCTCTAAAATGGGCAATAGATAAGGGGAAACAAATTATACAACACAATGCTTTTTAATTTATAAATGCAAATATGATGGTGACAAACATTGTCGAAATATATTTAGAAGCATATGTTCTAAAGTATAACTTCTTTAACAATTCTACCCGATCACATTTCCTGCTTGAGTAATATAAATGAGTACATTCCTCTTACCAGACATACACCTCATATATTGCCATATTCCTCATAATCATCGTATTAAAGTTAAATAAATTGAATTATTTATACTGTCTTTATCTATTTTGCGAGGAAAGTCACACGTCTGATCCTTGAGAAACAAAAACTAATCACTTAAAGCTACCCTGGTAACTCAGACTTTGCTAGATAGAAACTAAGGTCTGTTTTTACAATAGTAAATAGAATATAAAGAACTGTTATGTTTCTTACCCCTGTGCATATACTTGCAGAGTATTTGGTCAGTGCTGTCTCTTAATTAAACCTAATTGTTACATTTTCTATACATCTTTTTAAGTATTTAAAATAATACATTTAGTGACCTCACATCAACTATAAGAAGGTGGATGTTACTTTTCATGAAAAGGAAGTGACTATGGGACAAGTTGTTTCCCTTCCTTTCAAAATGGCAGCTAAATCATGGGACAGTACATCGAAACTATGAGATGAGTGTAAAAAGCTTAATTTAGCTCATGAAACACCACAAACATTAAAAATCTTCACTTCTAAGCTTCACAAAAATGTTAAATGTTTGATGTTATGTTGTCCATGTCTCGCCTTTGTTCTTGCTGTTTGGGTTCAGAGCTGACCCTCGGCTCCAACTTGGCCTTATACTATAGCTTGAGAGCTTTTACTGGCTCGAGGTAAGCCCCTATCCCAGCATGCCTAGTGGTAGTTACCCAGCTCTTGTTTGCCCTTGCAGCGTTGAGATTGCGGATACTGGCTCAGGCTAAGTGTTTTTCTATTTCTTATATTTTTGAAGAAAAATTTCTTGCTTATCTTATCTAGGACACCAGCATTAACTAAAATACTTTCAGGCCCATCCCAGACAGAAATGGTGCTGACAGCCTGACCAACACCTATCTCGATTCCTCCTCCAACTCTTCTGAGCTTGGAGCCAGAGTGTATGGAAGTCGTAGTGGTGGAACCGTCATTTCCGGTAAACTCCTCCGGTCTTTTGGTTCTGACTACCGCTCTGATCTCCTCGATACCCCCTTTTATCAAGGGATCTGGGAGCCGATGCTCTTTTGTTGACTCCGAGGGGGGGAGTGGCATCGGACCCTTGTCTGACCCTACTCTCCCTCTCGGAGCTTTGGCGCAGGTCAGCTCGGCTCCTACATTGGCATTGGAGCCATCTCCCTTGGTTTAGAGGAAGTCTTCAGCTTCTTCAGAGCTAGAGACACTTTTGGATTGGGACCATGATGCCTTAGAGGTGATGAGGAATGTGCTGTCTGCTGAGACAGCTCCACCCCCGGCTTCATTGTTTCCATTGCCTTCGGTGCCGGTGTCCTCCTCCGAACCTCCCCTCTGCCCCAAGTGTAGGGAACCCATGCTCCAGGATGTCCCATTGGGTGATCCCACCTCTTCCGAAACCTCCTCTGAGCATCTCTCAGAGGAGGCCCCTTGGAAGAGGACTTACAAGAAGAAGCATGTGGACTCACCTGAGTACTTGACATCAGACACAGACTTGGATGACTCAGAAGGGTCCCAACATTTCTCTCTGAAGATGTCTCTTTTTCAGACATCTTAGAAATCCTTAGACAGAGGGGTGACTAGAAGTCCCTTGCCCCTTCTGAAGATGAGTCACTGTACCTGGATGCATTTGGTTCCCGATCCTCCACCTCTTGGGTATCTCCTCCTTTTGACCCACTATTGCACGTAGTGAGTCAAAAGGTGTGGAGCTCTTCAGACACGATGGAACCAGTTCCGCAGAGGCCCAATAAATTCACAACAGCCCCTAAAGACAGACTGTTCTTATCCAACGGTATTCCCATTGATGTTATGGTGGTAGCAGCAGCCACCAAGAAGGAATTAGAGGAAACTTCTTCATCTGTCTATCCACCAAATAGAGTCTTGTACGATGTACAGATACGGGAAGCGTATGCTTTCTTCAGCGACCTTTATACTCAGGTCGCTGAACTATTTGTCCCACTTTACAAGGTTTCAAAGGGATCTCCTCAAAGAGTTGGAGATACCTTATAGGATCCTACAGCTGCAGGAATCTTGGACAAGGTGGCTTCTCAGCTTGCGACCTTGACTTCAGTGGTTAACTCCTCCATGTGGCTAATTTCTTAAGTAGCCAATGGAGCGAGCAGGGCGGCAGGCACAGGGGTGGCCTTACACAGACACTCTGGGATGTGCCTTTGTCATTTTACAGAGCCCTTGAAGTCTTCTTTTACCAATGCCTCCTTTGATGGCTCATCCTTATTCAGGCCTCAGGTAAAAGAGACTCTTACCAGGTGTGACCAGGATGGCAAAACTCTCTCTGCCATGGGAGTATGTTTTTTGGCTCCATCTAGGCCTTATCCTAATGCCTAGAAGAGCGGAAAAATGTGGTTCCAGAAATCCCAGGGAGCTTTGCCTGACACACATGGAGATTTTTCCCCCAGGGGCAGAGGGGGAAATAACAATGGTATATAGGTTCATAGGGTCATACTAGACTATCTGCCCTAGGGCATTTATAAGCCTAGCCAGAGTGTGTTTGGCCTTCACCACCCATTTTAAATTAATTTTGCTATGCCCTTTTTCGAGGTTAGTATACTGTGCCTCTAACAGTGACACAGAAATGATACCCAGGGTAAACCTACAATCTCCCATCCACTCATCAAGATTCCTCTTGAAGAGAGTCAATGAGGGACTCTGCCTTATCTGGACTGGGATTTTATTCCAGAGTGAAGGGAGCCTCTGGGTTATGAATCTGTCCCTCCAGCATGCCCTATTTATTTCAGTGCTGAGGTTAAAGTCTCTCGAGCACGTAACTCAATGGGATTTGGATTTTCTGAGGTGCAGCATGTCCATTAATTCCGGGTTGGATATGGCTTTATACGTCAGGCACAGATCGCCTCTGAGCAGGTGGTATGCCACTGAGTAGAGCTGGAGTTTCTTTAACCGGGCAGCATATGGCATCTGTTTGAGCCCTTTGATCCTCTTGTTGAGGTACTTTTGGGGTCTTTCCAGTTGCTGCAGGTGTCTGGTAAGGTACATCCCAAAAGGGGCATTGTACTCAATTATGGGCCTGATGAGGGATGAGTAAAGAGGCACGATGACTTCCCCTGATCTAGATGTGAATCCCTTCATGATTAGTTGGGCTATATAAAATGTTTTTCTAACCACTTTGGCCATGTGGTTGTCAAATGAAAGATTGCTATCAACTTGGGTCCCCAGGTCCCTAATTACTTCTTCTGTACTTAATGTATTACCACCTATGTGGTAATTTGTGGGCACTTTATTTTGCCAAAGGGGATGACTATACACTTTTTGGCATTTAGCTTGAGGCCATGGCTCTGGCACCAGTTCTGAACTGTTTGTAAGTTTCTTGGAGGCCATTGTTTGCTTGGGCTAAAGGGAAGTCTCTGTGTTCATCAGTGGCAGTGATAAACATTGAGCAGCCTGCCTGCCCCTGTGGGAGTGATTACTGCCTTGAAACTGTAGTTTTATTGGCCATTTTGGGTCAATTCCAAACTCCTTCATCTCCCTCTCTTAAAACCCTCTTTTGCGAGGTTTTGCGCATTTTTGCGCATAGTGCAACATCAGGCAGTGCTGCCTAATTGGGTTTAAACTATTCCTGTCTCCACAAAGTCTGCTCTTCACTTTTTTCCCGTAGAACTGCCCTATCTCTCAAATTAAACACCATATTCTCATTCTGAGGCCCCTCACTGGTCCAAATAAGTAATCTTACAAGTTAGCACTAATAAACCATAAGCACTACTTACTCTTATACTCTCTATGATTACCTTGTCCCCTATTGGTCCGTTTAAATTCAGTTCCCTATATTACTCTAGCATGTCCAAAGGTCAGTCAATGGTTTCCTCTCCAGTCCAGCTGGTGAATCTGGGAATTTTGAGGCAATGTTACAACTGTCTCATGTACACGGACAACCCTCTCCTCCTCCAAACAGGTTCAAATATATGTGAGAGATGCAACCATATAGCCAAACTGGAGGCTGAGCTCTCTCATCTCAAAACTGGTGTAACCAATCAGGAGGAGAAGGTAACCTCACACAACACAATTCTAGTACCACATAGTCCCACCACAAAAGCGAACCAAATACATAAAAACACAAAAACATACTCAGAGGCTCTAAATAAAAATCTACCTAAGCAACAGAGACCTCCAAAGCAGACATCCAAGCAAACTATACCCCAAAACAAAACACGTACAACACATAGCATACAAAGTCAGTGTGCCAAGCAGTCACAGCCGTTAAGGCTGAATAACACACCTGATACTCTTGTAATAGGTGACTCTATTGTCAGACACACTGATGTCCTGCTCACCAGGCTGAATAAAGAGAAGGTCACAGTGAGCTGCCTGTCGGGCGCTAGGATCCGCCACATAACGCAAGCACTCAGGTCACTCCAAAGCAAATACAAATATGACTCAGTCATTGTACATGCTGGCGTGAATGACCTGAGACGTACCTCCCTCGACTACATGAAAAGAGACATAGAGGAGCTCTCTGTTCATGTAGCCCAGGCAGGTATGACCCTGACCTTGAGCAGCATCTTACCCTCACCTAGAATGATGCCACAGTATAAAGACAAAATGATCGATTTTAACAATTGGCTAAAATTTTGGTGTCATTCAAAGGGGGTCCAGTGTCTGTCAGCCTGGGATGACATGCTCGACAAGCCACATTGCTTCACTAGGGACGGCTTGCACCTGTCACCCCTGGGCTTTCGGATATTGGCAAAGGCTCTTTCCACCCCCATAGTGCCTTTTTTAGGCAAGGCTTAAAATTCAAACCCACCTCCATAGACAGCACAAGGAACAAGAAACTAAGGGTAATGCTGCTAAACGCCAGAAGTCTTAACCTCAAGATGCGTGCACTCGAAGCTCTCCTCAGTATGGAGAACATCGATATCTGTGCAGTGAAAGAAACCTGGTTCAAGGCTCCAGAGAGCACCCCAGCACTACCAGGTTATACCTCATATCATGCTTTTTGCCCCCAAAACTTGGACCAAACCACAAAAGGAGGGGGAGTTTCCATATTTATCAAGGATATCCACACCTCCATGTTAGTGGCAGTGAATGAATTATCAGAGACCATCCATGTACAACTGACAGTGGGCAAGACTGCTTTTCAGTTTATAGCATCGTACAGACCACCTGCTCAAAGTCAGGAATTCACTCAGCTTTCCTGAAAACATTGGAGAACATGAAGATCTCTCCGAACACCATTATATTGGGTGACTTCAACTACCCAAACATAGACAGTGAGCATTACTCAAGCCCCAGCACCTTAGCCCAAAGGTTCCTGGAATTTATAAACTCAAATGCTATGGAACAACTAGTCACCACTCCCACAAGAGGGGAAAACATACTAGACCTGATCATTACCAACATGGAGACTCTATGCTCCATACCAGAAGTATATCCCTCATTGGTAAGATCAGATCATAAATTAATTTCACTGGATATCCACATCCCGACCCCGCCCCCAGCCCAGAAAACCACAGTGAAAAACTTCTCAAAAGTGAACTTCACACTTCTCAAAACCGAAGTGGAATCCTTCAAGGCCCAGGGCCAGTGGAAACTATGGCCCAAACTGCAGAATCCTATATAAACGCAGTCTGGTGGACCCCAGCCATAAATAAACTGTACAACAGAAGGAGGAAGCTACTACATGATAGAGCAAAATCCCTAAAAGGGAAGGCATCTCTGATCAGTACTAGCAAAAAATTACGATCCCTCAAAAAATCCTCCAAGGCCAGCTTCGAGAGAAAAATTGTACAGACTTGTTCTGAGTTGATTCTAAATGACAAAAAATACACTGAACCCACAGACATCGCCAATATCCTGGTAGACAGGTTCAGTGCAAACTTCTCCACCCTCCCCAAAAGAGCAAGTATCTATCCCGGCAGAGTGCAGCCTCCCAAACATCTCTGATGCTCAGGTGAAGGCCGCCCTCTCCAAAGCAAAAAACACTGCTTCCATGGGACCAGATGGTGTCCTGGTTTGCGTCCTACATGAACTCCAAGAAGAACTAATCTCTCAAGTAAAGCTGCTGTACAATCTCAGCCTCACTACAGGATATGTGCCCAAAGAATGGCGTACAGCAACAGTGGTCCCACTCCACAAAGGTGGCGCCTCTGCGGACCCTGGAAACTATCGCCCCATAAGCCTGACTAGCCTAGTATGCAAGGCTATGGAGAGGATCATCATGGAACTCATAAACAAAGACATTGGGGACCTACAGTCACTAGATCCTACCCAATTTGGCTTCGTCAAGGGCAGATCCTGCCTTTTGAACCTGGTCAACTTCTTTGAAACAGTCACCAAGGCCATAGATGAAGGGAAGGTAGTCCACACAGCCTATCTGGACCTCGCAAAGGCATTTGACACAATACCCCACTCGGGCATCATAGATAAGCTATCCAGCCTAAATATTAACCCCTATGTCACAAGATGGGTCGCAAACTGGCTCAAAGACAGAACCCACAGAGTCAGAGTTGCTGGAGCCATGTCAGACTCGAAATCTGTCACAAGTGGCATCCCACAAGGTTCTGTCCTGGGACCTCTCTTGTTCGGTATTTACTTTTCTGAGGTACAGGCCAACGTGGGAGGACTATGGCTCACCAAGTTCACAGATGACTGCAAACTGGGCGCCATAATCGACTCTCCAGCTGACTCTTCCATGTTTGTTGTCCTTGATCTCGCCTTCCTTCTTGCGTCCCACCCTCATTCCCTCTTCCTGGAGGATCAAGAGGAATCCCTTGCTTTTATGGTTATTCTGACTGGGTTTCCTTTTTACCATACCTTTTGGTTAGTCCTAGTCTCCTCTTCTTACTCTTGCGGATGGGTTACACCTTTGTATGTAGGTGTCATCTGATATGTAAAATAGAGTATATCTCTTTTCTATTTGTATGGTCTAGTACTGGGTTATCACAAACAAGATCTGGGTAACTTACACTAGGCATGCTGGGATAGGGGCTAGACTCGAGCCAGTAAATGCTCTCGAGCTATAGTATACAGCTGAGTCAGAGCCGAGGGTCAGTTCCGAACCCAAACAGCAAGAAGGAAGGCGAGATCAGGGGCAACAAACATGGAATGTTATGGTGAGTACATAACTTCTTTTTTTTTTTTTGAGATACAGCACATAAAATGGAATTATGTGTACATGACAGTTACCCATCAGTTTCTCATATATACAAAACAGCTAGGCAGAGAAAAGTTAAACAAAATTATTAATCAGTATTCAGTTATACCCCAGCAGTGGACCACTCACTATGATAAAGATTACAGTCCCTGAATGGATGTTTTATTTATTTATTATTTATTTATTTATTTATTTGCAGTTTGTTTTCCAGGATAGTCCATTGAGCTACAAGGAGCCCATTTTCAATGGATTCCTGGGGAGAAAAGCTCCAGAGAAATACAAATACATAGTACAGAAAGAGCACAAATCCATAATATACATTTTAATTAAATGTTAAATACATATTTTGTATAGTACAAACCCATATTGCACAATTCAAATAGATGTTACATAATACAGAAATAAAATATTTTCATTAGGAAAATTACATCAGGTTAATTCAATGAGTTTTTTTTTTTTTAAGGGGATTACAATGAGGTAAGGATGTAAAACTTTACGAGGTAGTAACAGGCAAAAAGTTTGGAAAGTTAGGAAGAAAGTATGGTAGAATTAGGTTGGATGAGAGCAAGAGCATTTCCATTGTGAAGTAAGGTACAAATGCAGTGAGGTTTTAAACAAGGAGAGACTGCTGGTGGTATGGATGGGAGAAGGGAGATAGTTCCAGAGGCGTGCAAGGGAGAAGGCCATCAATTGATTCCCAGCAGGATGTGTTGGTTTATGCAATTTAATTAGTTTTGGGAATTGTATCTTAGGAGTCTATCTGGTTTATGCATTTCAAAGGTATTTGCTAGGTATGGGCAAAGAGACTGGTTATGAATGAGTTTGTGTGCTTGGATGAGCTGGGTATATATGATGAAGTTTGGTAATTTTAGCCAGCTCAGTTGGTGAAGGGAATTACAGTGGAGAGAAGAGGTTCTATGACCTGCCACAAATTTGGATATTTTGTTATAACAAGATGAGAGTTTTGTTTTGAGGGAAGATTGTAGGCTGGTTAGGATAGATGCACCATATAAAAGGGATGGGATGAGGTGTGTATTAGCTAATGTAATCCTGGTGGTGGGAGAGATAAAGTGACTGTGGCAGTAAAGCATACCTAATTTTTAATGTTTTTTTTTTATATTTGCTTGTAGATGCTTATCAAATTTTAGTTGATTGTCAATGATATTTCCTAGTAATTTTGTGTCAGAGACTAGTTCTAAGGGGGTATTATTATTGTTGATAATTATGAAGGATTGTTTGTCTAGGGAAGAGGTTTTGGATGCATTGAATAACATAAGTTTTTTTTTGGTTGCATTAAGGGCTAGATGGTTGTCGAGCATCCACTGTTCAGTGGAAGAGAAGGCAGCTTGTGTTAGATTGTTTAGAGTTGTGATGGAAGGGGAAGGAACAGATTATAGTAGAATCATCAAAATATTGGATGAGACTGGAGTTAGGAATGGCTTGGAAGAAATCATTTATGAATATGTTGAATAGTAGGGGGCCAAGAATGGAACCCTGGGGGATGCCTGTGGATGTATTAAGGAAGGGTGAGGTAGCTTTTTTCCATTTAACTGCTTGTTGCCTGTTTGTGAGATAGCTTGAGAACCACTATGTAGAGGAAGGGGATAGGTTAAGTTTAGAGAGTTTGGTAAGATGGAGGTTGTGGGAAATAGTGTCAAATGCCTTAGAGAGGTCGAGGAAGAGAGTGGATACAAAGTGTCCAGAGTCGTGGGCTTTGTTGATTGTTTCTAGGAAGGAGAGGAGGGCAGTGGAGGTACTATGACCTGGTCTAAAGCCATGTTGTGTGGGGATAAGAAGCTGATTATTGATGAGGTAGGGTAAGAGTTATTGGTGTACACACTTTTCAAGTAGCTTAGAAATAGGGGATAGGATGGCGACAGGGTGAAAGTTTGAGATGTCATTATTATTGCCACCTTTATGGAGAGGAATAATAAAGGCCTTCTTCCAGAGCTGGGGGACCTGGCTTTTTGAGATAGACCGATTAATTAGTATGCTAATAGGGAGAGCAGTGGCTTCTGCGGCTACTTTTAGGAAGTAGGAGGGAATTTCGTCAGGGGCATTGGAACCAGGTTTTAATTTTAGGAGAAGTTTTTTTATGGTGGATATAGAGATGGGATTGATAGAGAAAGGTGTAGGTTGGGGGCAAGGGATGCTAGGGAAGGAAGGGATGGGAGTATGTTGTGGAGGGGTTGTAGAGGTGTTGGTGAAGGATGATGTTAGCTTGCTTATGGACTCTATGAAGAAAGAGTTAAATTGGGTGGCCAAGTCCATGTCAGAGGCATCTGGGTTGGGGCAAGGGTTTTCTTTTTTTCCCGGGTTGAGGAGGGATTGGTGGTGTGGTTGGTTTAGAGAGCAGAGAAATAGGCTTTGTGGTCTAAGGTAATAAGTTTTTTTGACTTTATTTCATAGTGTTTTATATTTGTTTAGGGTGATATTGGTTTTATTTTTATGGTAACATGTTCAGGCTTTGTCATGGACTCGCATAGTAGCTAAGGTGTTTTTAGTTAACCAGGGTATAGGGTGACTTTTTATACATTTTGTTTTTAGAGGAGCAAAGGAGTTGAGCAGGTTTGTGAAAGTAGAGTTAAAGTAGGATAGAGCATTATCTAGGGAAAGAGTTTTTAAAGGGTTCCAGTTTGTGCTTTTTAGTGCATTTGAGAAGGTTTCGGCATTGAAGTTCTTTAGGCAACAAGTGGAAATATAAGTGTGAGTTAGTTGTATAGAAGAGGGGAGACGGTGAGCAAAAGTGGGGAAATGGTCAGCTAGTGGATCTGGGAGAATACCACCATCAGAGATATAGTGAGGATGGGATATTAGAATCCAGTCTATTGTAGTTCCATGGATGGAGTTCTTGTCAATCGTGATCCACTGCTCAAAACAAAGGGGAAAGAAAAACAATAACATTTCTCAACAGACAAACCAATCTCCATTCCCTCCCACCAGTACAAATATTCAGGCTATCCAACAGTATCTCAATCAATCTATTAAGCTTGTTATCCTTTAATAATTCCTTGTAATTTATGCTACTGCAGAAATAAACCCTATTAATAAAGCACTTCTGACATTTGAATTAATTGTAGTAAAAAGCTTCTAAAACTTAAATACTCATGAGAAAAATTTTTGTAATGAAATAGTTAACATATAAGACAAATATTAGTCAACACAAAAGTCAGACTTTATTAGAAACTTAGAGATATTTAGAAGTGGGAGCAGCTTTGGATTCTGTTTTTTGTTTCTCTTTTTTACATCAGTCCAAGAGTTCTTGTCAGGGGATCTCTGCAGAGAAGAAGATGGCCAGTCCATTTCTTCTGGAATTTGTATTATGTTATTATTTTTGATGAAAATAGATGCTTCATCCAGGTTATTGAAAGTTTTCATTTCATTTGAGTAGAAGATTTTGATTTTTGCAGGATAAACAAGTTGTGCTTTATCATTATTTTAAGTAATTTTACAAGTGGCCAGCATTTTTCCTTAAGTCCAATACTCTGGTGGAATAATCATCAAATCTGATTTGATTCTGGTTATATTTTAAAGGATTTTCCCTCTAGGCTGTTGTGAGAAAAAGTTCCTTATCTAGGTAGGACAGAAACTTTACTACAATTGACCTTGGAGGTGTAGAAGAAGTAGAAATTGGTTTCCCTATGGCACTATGTGCTCTTTCTAAGTCTAAAATGTCAGGTATCCATGAGTTTAAGAATAAAATAATGTCCTCATCTCCAGACATCCCAGGCAAACCAAAACTTCTGATATTAGTTCTTCTGCTCTGTTCTCTAGATCATCCACTTTGTTAAGAAGCTAGGTATTCTGCTGTAAAAGGAATTCATTTTGATTTTCTTCCTCTTCATCCTCACTGCCTGCATATTTTTTCCAATATACTTAAAGGTCAGTCTTTGACAGTCTCATGACTCTCTACAAATGATGGCATGTTTGAGGGAGCTATGAATACTCTTAATGATGTTTTTCTGGATAGGGGCTATTGTCACAAGCATATGATACACACACATCTAGAGACATTTCTTAACAGGCGAAATAGAGGTGCTCCTTACTTTTCACCAAGGTCTTATAACATTTCACGTAATCAGTTCATACGTATAGAAGGACCATCTAGGTTCTTTTTTATTTACTCTAGTAATGTTGAACAGTTTTGTAATGTAATTAGGAAGAATTGGCCCATTTTATTAGCTGATAGCAAGATAGGCTCATTAATTTGAGAATGGCCTTCTTTCACTTTTAGAAACAATATGTCCATCAAAAGACTTTTGTTATGGACCTAGACATTCAGCTTCTACAGTGTCTGGCAAGAAAGGTACTTTTCCTTACCATAATTGTAGGGCTTGTCCTTCTATTGCTTCAGACACTTGTTTTGTCCATCCTGCTTCTGGACGTATTTTTTCTCCTAGATTTACAGCAAGCTGCAGGAGTAGTAACTTGATCTATTTGGCTACATGCTGTTCCTGTAAACTGGTTTTATGTGGGGAAAATTACACATCAATTTAGAGAGCGTATATTTGAACATTTAGGCAACATTTGTAATAATGTTTCAGCAAATGCTTTAGCTAGTCATGCTTTGTCTTTACCAGGGCACAATATACTTAGTTTTACAATTGCTTTCTCCTAGTGTTGGAAGGGATGCTTTTAACAATTATGTAGAGATGTGTGAGCTGAAATGGATTGTTTTCCTGCAAGCACATAAACCTCCAGAGTTGAATCTAGGAATTCCACTCAAGCCTGCCTTGGTAATGAGGTGGCGATTGTTATTGGTTAGTTTTTATTGCTTTATTAGTTGTTCTTAATGATTAGCTATTTTTTATTTTAAATTCAATGCATTTTATGTATTTATATGGTCTGATGAAGCGATAACCCCATGAAAGCACTAACCTATTCTAATAAAAGATTCATATTGTGCCTTTTTGTGTTCTTGATTGAGCACCATGTTGGTTGACTCACATTTTTATTATTTTTGAACACATGCCAGGAGAAATATCAGAGAAATGTATAACAATCATGGGCATCAAATAGGCTGTGCTATGAAGAACCCCCTTGAAGGGCTTACAGCACTTTCCTATCATAAGGTATATGGATGACCTACTTTGTAGGGCAAGGCCTGAAAAGGTAGCCTTCTGACTGTTCCATAACTATTGTCTGTATGTAATCCACTATTGTCTGACAGAAATATGTTACCAGATTCAAATCCCTGCCTATTAATACTAGACTCTGTTCAGACCTCTGAATTGACTGCATGTGCTACATCAAATAGCTGAGGAGGCTGTCACAAATAACTGAATTGAACATTTGCATTAAGAAAGGAGTTATGAATATAATATGAGCAATCACAATTATTCAGAATGCTGGAAAGGAACTACACAGGTTACTGTCCACCCAACAGTGAACAGTACAATCTCAGCACTTTTTTGACAAGGAAGCTCTTTTTTTCATGTAGTACACACACTGTCCCAGAATTAAACCCTAGTCTTGCCTGTACAAATATGCTATACAAGTCAGTACGCAATGTACTCAATGCACATACTACAGGAGAACGCACAGCATGACATGCCCCAAATAACCATTTCACTGCCATGCAATCACTACCTGTAATGATATAATATTGCTCAAAATACAAATGGATAACAATAACTAGATACAGTGGTGTTTATCTAATGTCAGTACATTCATATAATATTGCCTTTTTCAGGAATTGAACAGCAAGTTATGTGACTCTATCAACTAATGACGTGAATCAGCAACAAGTAAAATGGTGGAAGTCTTAACAATGTTGTGACATTCCACCTATGCTAACCAGTTACATCAGATGTATATGTGGTAAACAATTTCTGATTTAAAAGTGATGGGGGTGGCCTCTCTCACTGTAAATGGACACATTGCAACTGTGGTGGATGTCATTCATGCATTACAATATAAGGCCCAACAATGTTAACAAGCACTGAAAGTTGATGTTGAACACATGAGCATTTGATAACAGAAAATACATGAAAATTTGGGTCTATATCAGATGATCGAAAGCTTACAAGTCCGAAGCTCACAACTTTGAACTGCAAACCTCGAAAGCTGACAACATCGAACATACAAAAAAAATACTAACTACCCAAAAAAAAAAACACTCTATGCAGGGGAGCAAGCCCCCCCCCCCCCGCACCACCAGCTACTTACATATACCAATTATGAGCTTGCACTATAGTGCAGTGAAGGGAAATCTTCCCTTCCCACACTCTATGTCGATCTCCATTCTGTGGTTCGATGTTGTCACCTTTGGAGGTTTGAAGTTCGAAGTTGAGAGCTTTGGATTTTTCAGCCTTCGTTGTTCCGATATAAACCCGAAAATTTAAAGGATGAATGCACCACAGTAGAAATGTCCCTACAATTGTGAGACATGTTGTTATGTGAAGGCATTACATCATGTTATAGCTGTCAGGGATATGTGTGCCTGTGATTGCTGTACTAAGTCAACAACATACAGCATGTTATCTCATCCGTCATGCCAGAGGATAATGCTTCCTACATGGTATATAAGGAAAATGTGATCATCATTACTCTGAATAAAAGCATTACTATATAACAAATTATCATAGCTTTTTGTAAGAGGGATCAACATTTATACATGTAAACAGCAAATGTGTTTGACAACAGTGTTAGTGACATGGGCAGTCATAATATGACTGACACTACGTTGTCTGAGCAGTAATGTCTGGATTTGAACTAACTACCCAAGATCACAAGCTAAAAATTAGTCTTTGAATCACAAGTGCACACAACATTTTGAGGTACAACTAGGGCAGTGCACACTTAAATGGATGATATCACCATTGTTTAATTGCTGGATGTTTATACTAAAAAGTGGTTGAAGTACACAATAACACTGCACACCTACACATCATAAATGTATTTGAAGAACAGTATTCACATTATGACGGTGAAAGCCACAAAGCACAGTAGTAAAGTCATGCAATACAGCAGAATTCATACTCTAAATAAGAGATGCTGCAGTTATGGTAGCATTATGTAATCATTGTGTGACCAAAAAGTTATTGTCCCTGTGGGTGCTAGGATTTGCTAGTTTAACAGTGTGGCACTGTAAATCCATCTCATAAGTAGAACTATACATAAAGTGGCTGTGAGGTGGCCAGTGGTATATGACAGTAATCATATTCACACTATTTAAGCAGTGATGGACTCATACCACCTACCTATTCACTTGAACCATCTATACAACACATTATCAGCAGTTAGTGCCACAGGAGAATACTAAGTACAAGTGACACATACAGCATCTACAAAGAGATGACATCAGCAATGATTGCCAATGAGATGTGCTTGGTCAAATGACTTTTACAGCCATCTGGGGTTGTAAAACTGAAACTGCAAATGAGTGTAAAACAATCCTGAATTAATTTGCAGTCATGCTTGTAGCAGTTAAGCACTGCTGTATTCAAACCTCTTACCTGTTTACACATTATACAGAATAGTGTAAGAAATGCAAGCACCACAAAAAAAGTCTGAGATTTAAATCGTGACAGCTGACTGCCAAAAGAATGACCTCATCAGTGTGCTACACAAGAGGTGGAGGCAGAGCATATAATTTTATAATTGTGTGCTCTTATTGCTGACTCATAAAACACCTCTCATTTGAAAAATAGAAACTTCTCTCACTTAAATGTTTGTATCACTTTCCTTTTAAAAACATTAAATATATATTTTTTTCAATCTATCAGACTCTTATTGGAAGATTAATTTAGACAGTTGTGATCAGAACAGGACCTAAAAAGCTATGTTTTCTTTAAGTAATACATAGAAAATTGTACTCATTAAACTATAAACACTATACCTAGCTACACCTTGTGTTGCAAAGAAGTTGTGGATGTGAAAGGTGGGGTTAGGGGATTGTAGAGTAATGTAGCAATTTAAAATGTTTATCCAGAGTAGAAGATGAGTGAACACAAACTCACCTCACTGTAAACACACCCACTTGCACAGACACACAAATTTTCCATATTGAGACACAAACCTCCTGCCTACTTAGTTACACAATGTAGAAGGCACAGTATTAATCACAATTGCCATAGGAGAAGTCTAATTATTAAGGATAAAAAATTGTACTTCTGTCAGGATAACCTCGGTGTGTTTCACACAGGATGTTTCAGTAAAAAAGTGTGATAAGGGAGCTGTCTACACATTTAAATGCATTCTCTTTAGGGAAAGGGGACACATTACTGAGCATTACATACACATATACACATTTATCATGTTGAGCATTGAACTTCCTATGTCTCCAGTTGCACAGTGAAGAAAGCTCTGTACTAGTTGCAAGCATCACTGGAGAAGACTGACTCTTAAGGGTATAGAGTGCACTTTTGTCAGAATAACCTCATCAGTGTGTTTCATAAAAGACATTTCAGTAAAAATTGGGGTAAGGGAGCTGTGTACATAGTTAAATGTATTATCTGTGGAAGTAGATATAGCATCAAATGTTACACACAGTCACACACAAAGTCTTGTATGTTGGGCATTAAACCTCCTACCTGTCTTGTTACCCAAGCAAGAAAGCACTGTATTAGTCGCCAGCACAACAGGAGAAATCTGACTTTTATTATCAGAGCGTAATTTTGTCAGGATGCCCTCATCAGTTTGTATTATCAAAAAGTAGGATAAGGGACCTGTGTGAGCAGTTAAATGTATTATACTCAGCTGAAGTGGATAAAGCAACATATGTTATGCATAGTCACAAGCACATACAAGTCTTCTATGTTCGGTATTGAACCTCCTACTTATCTAGTTACATAACCTAGAGAACACTGTATTAGTCAGAAGTGCCACTGGAGATGTTTGACACTAACAATGTGAAATAAGACATTTCAACTTATTTAACATCCACTGTTTAGATGGTACTGTTCAGTACAGGCTGTGCAACAAATGCACATGTATGCACAGACAATACAACATTACTACAATTGTCACTTGTAATGACATACTTCTCTACTAAAATCTAGATAATTCCAGGGATTCATAAATTATTATGTAGGCTTTATGAGAAGCCTACATGATATTTATGTGTTAGCTCAATAAGTAGCAGTGCTAACCACATATGCATGCTGCTCATCATGCTTACACAAATACAAGCACATGTTTGTGGCCAGCAACAGTGCTGGCAGCAATGAAAAGGTGTTGAGCACCATAAGCACACACAGTAAACAAACAAGCTTGCCTATGGGCAAACCTATTAAATGTGCTCATGTGGATAGTACCAAGAGCTATACAAGGCAAATAATGCAAGCTATATCAGACAGGGAAAGTGTACTGAGTGCAATGTACACATAAATGAAACATATAAGTAATAGAGGAGGGTAAACAGCAAAGGCAACTGAAATACATGGGTTACTGGGTAGGGAAGGTATACTGAGGGCACTGTGCACAGAAATCAAAGAGATATATATACAGAAATATATTATAGAGGAGGGTAAATGTTCAAACTATAGTAAGATAATTTATTTAAAGGTGTTTATTTCACAAAGACAATTTTGCAATAATAAAATTGTGTAATATGCATGTTTTATATATATATATATATATATATAATATATATATATATATATATATATATATATATATATATATATATATATATATATATATATATATATATATAAAATTAAATGTGGTCGCACTTACTCAGCATTAATAGGTAAATAAAAGCAGACATGATATTATAGGATGTGACAGTCACATAAATTAACAATGTAACAGAAAGGATTACATAAGATATGAATGTCATTAATGTGCTGAGCTGAGATGACAGTTAGCAAGAATAGTACATATATTATAGGATATTTGCACAGCACACATTTGATCAACAGAATATCTTAGAAAATATGAATGGCTCAGAAACCAGGATCTCCTTTTGCAAGTACCTAACCCATCCCATAAATGCTGTCACTAAGTTGTGTATTAACTGCATGCACCACAGAAATAGGCACAACACATGTAGAAGGGGGATCATCATTTAAGGGAATTATGTACTTTAATGCACTTTAATATTCTAATGGTTATGCATCCCATTTGTAGGTGAGTGTGGTGTTATAAATGTGGGAGCAGAGTGTGACATATGTAATACCCTTGCATAAGGCACTCCTGCCTGACACATTTATTGCACAGACAGATAAGAACAGATGCAAACACCACATTATGATGCAATGTATTCCACATAGCTGTGCTTTGTTGACATTGGCCACAAGAGGGGCAATGGGTATTAATGAGCAAATTAAGAAAGGATCCCGGATAATGAATGTCATATCAGCATGTTAGCCTGATGGCAATTGAGCATCCTCATGTGTACACAGTTGTTATCATCCCAATATCAATATTCCTTGGTTAAGGAAGGTTTCCCAATATTTTTGTACATGTACCACTGAAGAACTGGAACACACTTGTGTACACCACCACAGTACTCAATGTATGTGCCACAGTAGCACTCTCACCATGACATTGACAGAAGAAATGTCTACTGCCATGAAATCCAAGTGTATGTTCATATGTGTTCTGAAATCCAAGGGTATGTTCACATGCATTCATGTGACATATCTATGGATAAGACTGATGTGATGTAATGTTTATTGTGTGATGTCAATCTATTCACACAAAATGAATACCTATGCTACCAGTACATTTCAAGCTGTACAACTCCTCCAACTAATAATATGGCTGTTAATCACACGTGTCACAGTGGAACTGTTATTGCAGCTATGAAACTCCACCTATATGAAGCCATTACATAACTGTACTTTATTTACCAATACTTTTTATCTGTTTAAATTGATGGGGGAGGTCTATGCCACTGTAAATGTACACAGTAAAATTGGAGGGGATGTCATTCCTACAGAACAGTTAAAGACACATATGCTTACAGCCACTCAGTGCTGGTTTGGACTTGTCTAAGCTTTGAGAAAATTAGCATCATATTGTGGCCAGTGAATGTGCCATGGTATAACTGCATCACCAATTGTCACACGTGTGGCTATGTGAAAGGATTGCAGCATGAGTAGGAATTAAGGAATATGTGTCCATGTAATTACTTAGAATCTTGCTCTATTTCAGACAACATTGCTTGATGCCAGGTATACCCAAACACACCCGTGGCATCCTGCTGTTGTCACTGTGATGGTAGAATAGCAATTATGTACCATGTGGATATAATCCCATGTTGGAACACATGCCTTGTTTAGGCAATGGCATATATTACATTGTCTCATGTCCTCAGTCCTGAGGGGTCATCTCACTACAGGTGGTATGGAAGGACAACATATTCAAATGACAGCATCAGTCTTCAATATAGCCTTTCAAAAGGATATTTAGAATAAACTCTTGTAAGAGGCAGCAACATCTACACATGAACATAGCACATGTGGGTGACAACACTGTTAACATGTACACTGACTGTAAGCAGTGACATTGGAATCTGAACTATATATCTAACATCACAAGCTGATGAAGGTTTGCTGAAACACAAGTGAAGATCAATATTTATTTTACAACTTTGACACTGCACATATGAATGGATGACATCACCATTCTGTAGTACCTTGATGCTTCTGCTAAAAAGTGGAGCACAAGCACACACTATATATATATATATATATATATATATATATATATATATATATATATGTGTGTGTGTGTGTGTGTGTGTGTGTATATATATATATATATATATATATATATATATATATATATATATACATATATTCTGTCTAGTAAGATGAAGAAACGCACTCACAGAAGACAGTCATTCTAAGATTTGCACTCCCTACTTATCTACTGACACAATCTACATGCACGCACCACAAGAGAAGTCTGACTTTAGTGGTGTGAGAGTGCATTATTGAAATGATGACTTTATCAGTGTGTTGCAGACAATATGCTTTTGTGGACAGAGTGAAAAGGGGATGTGGGATTAATCTGACCATGTAAATGTTTCTCACCATTCTGAGTCAAATGAGCACAGCTATTTAATTAATCCTCCAGTGATGCTATGGACCCACCATCACACACACAAGTTGATTGTTGTGACATTACAACTCCCTAACTATATAGTTACACAATCTAGAGTACACAGCACTTGATGCAAGAGCCACCACAGAAGTCTGACTTCAACAGTGTGAGAGTACACTTTTTACAGTATGATACCAGCAGTGTATTGCAGAGAAAATGATGTTGGGGAAGTATCTGACACTTGATGTAGACTCACCTTGCAGTGTAAAAGTTTCCCCAGGCTACTATTTCAGTGAAGAAAACAGAAAACAGCAAGAGATGAGAAAGATATTTTTTGTGAATGTGATTTCCTGAAGAGTATTTTTCTAAAATGTGGCTACCTGGTTGGGTTATTAAATGAGTCAATTTATGAGGTCCAACAGAAAAGGCATGTTAGGCATTTTAAACCTATACTATCAGAATTAAAAACACTTATTGAGAACTAAGGAGAAGTAGAACTTATTACAGAGAGGGCTGGGAATAACATTAATTATTGTCTGACCTTTATAACTCCATTTAGTTTAAATGCTTTACCAATTAAACAAATTATTATCAAAAATTGTAATTTGATTATGTCAGATGGTGTGATTCATCACAAATTTGAAACTACACCAATATATGTGTTTAAGAGAGGTCAGAATTAAAAAAAAAAACATTTTGGAAGCAAGTAAAGTTACTACAAGACATGTGGGTATGTGCAAATGTGAGGTTTGCTTTCTTTGTAAGTATATTGATGCAGGGTGTTCCTTTACAAGTAGGGACTATAAATTTAACAGAAAAGGAAGGTATAATTGTAACACAAAAAGTATGATATATCTTGCCAAATTTCAGTCTTGGCCATGTTTGTACATCAGGAAGACTGACCAAAAATTAAAGGAACACCTGAATGGACATGTATACAGCTTGAGGAAAGGAAAAACGGAGAATGCCTTGGAAAAACATGTGGCCGACTACCCAGAACATAAATTTAAATTCAGAGTAGTAGACCATGTAGAATTGGGTGTGAGAGGGGGCCCAAGGACATAAAAGTTAGAACAACAGGAATTGTTTTGGCAGCTGAGATTGAATGCCTGCATGTATCCAGGTCTAAATGATTTTTGTTGTATTTCTTGTATACTTAAACTTAGGAGTTTAGAAAGAGATGTGCATTAAGTTTAATGCATATATGTTCCTTTTTGAAGGACTGTAGACTTGGAAGAAGTGCATATGTTTCAAAATGATAATTTAGTTATAAAACAATGTATTATTTGGTGCTGTTTGTTGCAAGGGAGGTGTGGTTATAACAATGATCATATGATGTATGGGAAGTATTTATTTGAACTCAGTTATTTGTATTTGTCTGAGGAAGTTTTGTCATAGAACTTAAAAGGGCTTATTTTATTAAATTCAGTGTTCGCTAACTGTTGCCATTTTTTGTTTTTTGACTTAGTAGTTTTTACAGTATGCAGTTTGTTTCAGTTGCTATTTCAGTGAAGCCAACAGTATGTAAGGTCATATTTACATGACTGTATACGCAATCCACATACACACTCAAGTGGAATGCTGTCAGATTAGAACCCACTACCTAAACTGTCTACCTATCTAGTTACACAATCTAGAAGACATAGTACTTAGACATCTGACATTTACAGTGTGAGAGCGTACTTTATACGGGATGACATTGATGTTGTGGTGTAGAGAAGATGTTGTTTAGAGAAGGGTCTGACACTGATGTAGACTCCTGAGAAGGCATATGGTCAAAATAAAAGATTTTTTGGAATACACTGAGGTGTTGATCAAACAGCCTGGCTGGTTATTTATTTATTTATTTTTTGATTGATGTGGACTCACCCTGCAGTGTAAAAGTTTCTCCATAATGCTTATTCAGTAAGGCCAGCAGTACATAAGGTCATATTTACATGACTCTATACACAACCACACACACACACACACACACACACACACACACACACACACACACACACACACACACACACACACACACATATACACACAGAAGTTAACTACTGTGAGATTAGAACGCCCTACCTATTTACACAATTTTCTAAATACAGTGCTTAATGCAAGCACCACCACAACAATCTGACTTCTGTAGTGTGAGAGTGCACTTTAAAGAATATGACATCAACATTGTGTTGCAGAGAAGATGATGTTGGGAGAAGGACATGACATTGATGTGGACTTACCCTGCAGTGTAAAACATTCTTCAGTCTACTATTGCAATGAGGAAAAGCAGTACATGATGTCATATTTACATGACTCTATACACAACCAACATATGTATAATTTGACTGCTGTGAGATTAGAACTGTCTAACTATCTGGTTACATAATCTAGATGACATAGTACCTAACACAAACACAACTGCAGAAGTCTGATTTCTACAGTGTGAGAATGCACTTTATAGAAAATTATATCAGTGCTGTGTTGTATAGAAGTTGTTGTTGGGACACAGGTCTGGCATTAATGTGGACTCACACTCTGTGTACATTTTTCTCCTTACTACTATTTCACTGAGGAAAGTAATACAGAAGGTCATATTTGCATGACTCTATACACACAAACACACACACACACACACACACACACACACACACACACACACACACACACACACACACACACACACACACACAGACTTTAACTGCTATGAGTTTAAAACACTCTACCTATCTAATTACACACGCTGGAGGACAGTACTCAGTGTAAGCACCACCATAGAACTATGATTTCTGCAGTGTGACAATGCAGTGTAGATAGAATTAGCTTCTCATTCTGTGTCAAAGAAGATATTGTGATGTTGAAGCTTTTGTACAGAGCCATATTCACTGATATGAAGAAGTAAGTAGAATCTTTAGATCAATAATACATACAAACTGCTGACTTAGACCAGCTATGCTATCATTAATTTATATTGCAGAACTGAGACTGACATGTACCTGTGTTGTGTACATGAGACCCACACACTTATGAAACACAGGATGAACAATGAAGCAGTCATGGATCATGAGGTTATGATGATGGTATGTAAACTTTAATGATTGCTACTGATATTAGCAATGGTACCTATTCATGCATGGGCAAGGAGCACTGTCAATACCAAATAATGTTCCAATGCAGTAGAGCTAAGTAATGAAGTATGTGTGCCAGGGCTCTATGTGTTTGTATATCATTTGCAAGTGCAAGTGCTGCAGTGCAGACCGAAGTGTCCAGAATGAAATGGTCAGTCAACCACAACAGTTCTCTGCAGTTCACTTGACTACATTAAGCAGTTTCTATGTAATGATGTAATACAATCTACTAGCAATACTTGCTTTTGTTCAAAATTTCTTCCCAATGTGCAGTGCTAAAAAGTTATTTGTACAGGTGTTGGGAAATTACTAGTGCATGCATGATTATACTTTGAGGTATTGAACTTGGACTGTAAAGTAACAGTGTACAGTGGTGCACCCTGACAAACCAATAAGGAGCAAGGAGAAAATGTTATGATTGTAATTAAATGTAAAACAGATCTGTTTTGTTTTAACATGTTGCATATATGCACTATGCATGTTGTAGTCTTTCACATGTTGGCGCCAAACCTTAATTCAAAAATGAATTGTTGTGCTTGCCTTCCCTGTTTGCGAGACATTGGGCAGTGAGCAAACAGGGTTTACTGCTGAACAAAAAAAGTGAAAACTTTAATTTGGTTACCCTTCTGTAGCACAAATAGGCTTAGCAGTGATGTATGGCCGTCAGCACAGTGGACAGTACTGAGTGGAGAAAATCCACTTGTCACCTAACTTTCTTTGTGGCACAAGGTATAAGCTCAGTGAGCTAAAAAAAAAAAAAAGCAGAGTTGAAGCAAGGTTTGAGTCTAGTCTGCAGATCATTTCACAGAAATGTCAAAATCTGATTATCATAATTAATTTCTATCATGACTGTAAGACTACATAGGAATGAGTATCCTAAATATGTTGAGTGCTCACATTTTGTCAGTGTGTTCAGTAAAAGCATTAGGTAGGCAGCAGTATTTATAACACTTACATTAGCTGCAGCATCTATTACACTTATGTGATATCCAGCAGCATGATACATATGGAAGAGTAAGTGTACCGGAGTTTATTATGCTAACTCTGTTTTACTAAAGCACAACAGGCATGTTGGTATTTGCATTATGCTAACCGTAGCAATTCAACAACTCACCACATTTCACAGTAACATTGAATTGCCATTTAGCATCACATACTACACTTGCTTATTGCCAGACATCACACAAATTCTGAGGACTACAAATGATAAAGAAGTGGGGCTAGACAAACTGATAGGCAACACATTCACAGGAACCTCTGCAAGAGTTTCACTTAATGCTGGATTTAAACCGTTATCAAAATGAAAAAAAATTAAGTGTATAGACTTGATCATTATCTCAACACCCCACAAAGGAAATCCTACTTCAAACATGTCAAAACCACACTATTGAAGGGACAGTGATAACCTATTCATCCAATGGAAGATATAGATATTAGTCTTCAGCAAAGTAATGAGGATATGCAAATGCCATAAGATGAAATTTACATCCATCAGCTAATGAACAGTGAACAATAAAAGGTGTGATAGAGAAACTGTGAACAGAGAGAGAGAGAGAGAGAGATGGACAGTGATATAATCAAAGGTTGCTATTAATGGGCATTAATGCACATCTTTATGGTTTGTCCTCATTATTTATCTGACATGCTCTGTATGATTAAATGATGGCTATGGGAATGAAGAAGCTGTAGGAGAGGAAATATCTGATTAAGACTTGAGTAGAATAAGGATGGTTTACTAATTCTTCCTTGTGGGCATGGATGTGTTTGCAAATGCTTTTTTGCCACAGTATACAAAATCTGCTATTTAAAGCTTGTAACTGGATAAAAAAAAATAAGATGTATGTCATGAAACATATCATAGAAGTATAACATCACAAAATGAAATAATGTGATAAACACCTGGAATTGAACCCTTGATGCTGTGGCTAAAAATAAATTTTCAGACAAGTGATTTATGTCAAAACTTCATAGGGAAAGTTACACTTTGCTCCATCCAGTAGTCAAAGAACTGTTATCTGCTACCAAATATTTTTATTCTGCCTTTACTCTATATTCTGATAGTGCAACATGTTTAAGCAACTTTGCAAGAGGATAACTAGACTACTTTGGATGATGTCAACAACTCATCAGGTTTTGCCATAGGACATGAACAGCCATTCACTGTCACATGGCATTAGTGCACAATGTCAAACTCCATGCAAATATTGAGGACAAAAAGTGAAAACTTTTTTATGGGCCATTCCAAGTCTTGTGTGTTCTGTGAGATTCTATTTTTGACCAGATTAAATGTGTGAAAAATGATTGCTAGGATGTAGGACTGTAGACAGAATTTGCTGAATTTGGACTGTCACCACACCAAGGGTAGGTGACAACAACAGAATAATGTTGTACAGCCAACTGTACCAAATCAAGTGTGTCAAGAAAATGCATAGTTGAAGTGGAGGGCTATGTATGGGTCTTTATTTTTTTGTGAGATAGGTGCCCATTTTTTATATTTCATTTTTACTTTCAAAGAGATAGGAATGTTAGGGAAAGGGCATAGAAACTGGAGGGTCAGGTAGGTAGGGTAGGTGAGGAAGCAGATGCAGATATACATGACATACAAGATAGAAAGGGATGGTAATAGACACTAAATGTTGGGGACACCATGACTGGAGATCAGTAGGAGACATCAGTGGCACAACCATGTCAAGCCTGACAGCAGTGAAAATCTAGTCCTCGCCCTCAGAACTGTCATCACAATCTCTTTTCTAAGTTTCCTATTAGTGCTTGACGTGGCATCACTTTCGCCATATGATGAAGCACTTTTACTACACAGCTGATTTGGGAACTGAGACCTCTTTCCGTGATAACTTCCACCAGGCCTGTCAGCTCTAGCCAGCTGACAAAAATCACCAGCTCCACTATTACTACTCTAAAAGGGTACCACTGCACCAGCAGCCATGGCACAGCTACCTAACACAGATGGAGCAGGTAGGGCAGGGGTTGTGGAAACAACACTGACAGGTTGTAAATTCAAACTGATGGGTGGCTGTGCTACCATCTATGGAGGTATGGCGGGCTCAGCCACAGTGGTTGGTGTACCCCTCTGTGTTGTACATCATTAAATTTTCAGCAGCAAGTTATACAAACAGCAGATTGTTAATAAATTATAAATCTCCCAAAATAAGAAAAAAAAAGAGAGAGAAAGGGAGACAGGAGACACACAAAAATAGATAATTAGATAGATGGCATGTCAGAGTACTATATTTTTAAAATAAACTTGGTTTGGCAGCACATAAACAATTATGATAAGACCATGTTGGCCACATCCATATATGATGGAAAGGTTTTTATGTGTCATAAAATAAACAAATCTCACTGGTATGATATAAGAAACAGCAGCCTTTATTTCCCTATGATGGACAGGAAATATGCATTCTAATTTTTAATAATTGCAATTCCCATAAGTTAATTCTTCCTGATACACTCCTATTAATATTTTATAAATGCTTATCCAGTAATAACAAATAATTGCTGCTTCTGGGTGCTGAACACACACACACACACACACACACACACACACACACACACACACACACACATACACATAATGTTAAGCATTGTTCTTACTGCCTAATGCAAACAGCAAGAGATATTGTGAAAGACATGCATGCTTGGGATGAAGGTAGAGATATGACTGTTCAAGATGCTAGTGTTTGACGGAATGAAAATACAATGCTGTCTTGAATTTTTACCAGAGTCATATTTACCCTGTGCCTCTCTGAGGTCTGTTAATTTCTTCTGGTGCACCACATGGTTTGCAGCTATCTTCTCTGCAGTTATAAAGTACAAAAAATAAAATAAATATATATGAAAGCTTAATGAGTACCTGCCCTGGCTAGCTAGATCATTAATGCCATATCATAGACAGGTTATGGGTTGGTGTACTTACACAGCTGGGGGGGGGCATTTGTAGTCCTAAATTCAGCCTCCCATCAGCTTAGGAGGTCCTTATTCTGCATCTTAAGGTCACTATAGCTGTGATGGTATTGTTCCACAGTGTGTGAAATGTCTGTTACACTGGAGACAGCCATGGCTAAGCTATCCCATGCCTCAGCCTTATACTGAAACCTGGTGTAATCCCCTTGCAGCAGACTATGGCTGTAGTGCTTCATGATGAGCACCACAAATATCCTAGACTTCTCAACACCCACCTTTGTGCTCTAAATTTAGCACCATCCTCTCTCTTGCCAGCCATGCCTGCAAACGTCAAGCTAGCAAAATATGTCTGAATTGGCACCCAGTTCAGATTTTATGTGCTGATGTACATCCTTAGATGCACTGGCACTATTCGAATCACATATCATTAAAGGTGTGAAATATGGCAACTGAGCTTTGCCATGTGTGATGCTCAGCCTATTGACACAGGTTCCAGTGTTTATCAACAGAATACTTAATGGCATGTTTTTTATTCAGTGCAGATTGGAAGGAGAAAGATGATGAACTGTGGCATATTGTGATGTTGTGGCTTACACAATGATTACATATTATTGTACCAACTGAGAGTTGAACCCATGGGATAAAGCATGCAAAAGTTAAAACTTAGCTTATTAATTGACATTGCCAGTAAACAAACACCTTCCCAGCATGAACATTTGACATATACTAATTTCAGAGAGGCCTGTATGTATGTTGTTTTAATTAGTTTTTGAAATGCATTCCTATGCAAAAGTCAATATTTATGTTTGTAAATATATTCAGATGGATGCAGTTGAATATGCTGATTAATACAGGGTGGCTTATGTTACATACATACTTCACAAGACATATATGTCCTAAACACATAGTTGGGATATGTGATGAGTTATGACTATAGCAAAAGTATTGTGCCCATCATACATATACAACTGAATTTTATATTAAATATTATCATTGTCTTGTATAGGAAGTCAGACAAACATTCTATTGAAGTTATATGTGAAACATTAATGATATATGCTAAATAGAAAAGTTTAGTTATGCAAGGATTATTGATAAATTGTTTGCAAGAAACAGGTTTAACATTTTCATTTTTCTTTAGTGTTACAGCTCTTATCAAAATATTGTGAGAAATGGGCTTCTTACACCCTTTCGTAAAGCATAGTGTAGCTGGATTTGACACCTTAATCAGATGTGTCCTTTACCTAAACTCACTGCACTTACACCTTGTGCCACAAAGATAGATATGTGATAGGTGGAATTTCTCCACTCAGTACTGCCCAGAGTGCTAAGGAAAGCGTACCATTGTCAGGCATATTTGCGCTACATAAGACAACCTAAATACATTTTTTCACCTTTTTCCTTAGGTAGGGAACCATTTTTGCATGCTACTGTGTAGAGAGAAAATGGACAATATGTTAAAAAATAAACAACTTGTATAGAAAGAAAAGCTGATAGTACATTGAATGCAATGAATAGGTATATATATCAATGACCAAAGAAAAAAGTGCATTCAAGTGACATATTCATCCTTCTCACTTGTCATTGAAAAATCAGAAAATTACTTTGTGGAGCGCATTATCAGACTTGCAGTCAATAACAAATAATGTGAAAGTGGGCAGACAAAAGTTCACATGCTGTTATCAATACTGACAAGAATTGCTTTTTTAAAAAAAGGACACAGTGGTGTCACAAAATGTGATTAAACAGGTATTCACACCACCCTTTGGTTTGAATCCACTTAAATGATGATTTTACATTCATCAGTTGTCCTTTTTCTAAGCTCATTGCACTTGAACATTGTGCTACAGAGAAAGTTACATGACAGGTGTATTTTCTTCACTGAATACTATACAGAGTGCTGACAGCCACACAATGCTGCCAGGCTGGTTTCTGCTACATAATGTATAGCCTAAACTAAAATTTTCACGTTTTTTTCCTTAAACACTGAAAGTGAATTTTACACTGCCAAGCAACACAAATGCAGAATGCAATATGTATCAGAAGTATTTGTACAACTTTTTTGGGAATTAGAACTTGAAGACATGTGAAAAGAATTACAGTTTGTGTGTTTATGTATATATATATATATATATATATATATATATATATATGTGTGTGTGTGTGTGTGTGTGTGTGTGTGTATGGATTCACTTTAGAAGCTCAAAATACTGAAATATCGAATTTCAGTATTTTGAGCCCATAAAGTGGAAACCTGAAAAGAACGAAAACTCAGAAGAGTGAAATTCAAAATCTCACATACCGGAGAATTTGAATTAGCGCTTCTGGTGTTTTGCTGTGGTAATGAATTCAGGTAAGTGTTTATGTGTTAAGGGTTTTGGGTAGTGGCTGTCGTGTGTGTTAGTGTGTTTTGTTACTGTGATATGTGTGTGCGAGGAGAATGTAGCTTGTGTGGTGGTGTTTTGTGTGTTTTTGTATATAGTGTGACCTCGGAGTTAGAATATTTAAGTAGGGGGTGTGTGGGGGGCACAACCCCCCACATGGGGCGTGCTGGGGAGCTTGCCCCCAGCTTTTATGTAGGACAAAGCTTGTGTTTGTGTGCGGGGAGGAAGGTGTGTGTTTATGTACAGCAGAAGTGCAAATTCAAAATCTCCGGTATGCGAGATTTTGAATTTCGCGCTTCTGAGTTTTTGTTCTTTTCAGTTTTCCACTTTATAGCCTCGACATACTGAATTTCGATATTGCAGTATTTCGAGGATATAAAGTGAATCCATATATATACATATATATATATATATATATATATATATATATATATATATATATATATATATAAAAATGATCACAGCTAGTACTGGATTACACCAATGCAATCAGCAGTCTCAGATATCTTTTCTACATCAGTACTATCATGTATGCGTTACAATATTAGGACTTTAGCTAATGTCATGGGAATGGAAAAGGGCATGGAATAGCAGTGATGTTTTCACTGTTCATACAGCATACTCAAGTCATTTGAAATTATATCACTATTAATTATTTGCCAGTTTTAGTCAATACTGACCTTAGTTTCCCACATTAATAGATTCATACAAGATGAACATCAAGATTTAGTATGCACTCCCACAGTAAAATGATCTGAGAATAGGTTTCAATCACTGCATCACTTGTACTGTTTCCCTAATCTCAATAACTTTGCACATCATGCCACAGAGACAGGAGTATGACAGATTTAATTTCTTTACGCAGTACTGCTCAGACTGCTGAGGAAAGAGCAACAATGCCAGTCTTCATTGCATAATTGATGACAGTCAAAATAAAATTTGTCGGTTTTCACCTTGGCCAGAGAAATGTAGTTCAGTCTATTGACTACTGCCAGGTAATGGATCACAAAGCCAAATGGTGTGCAAATAATACAAGAAAAATATTTTAAAAATGTAGTTCAAATACTTTATATGTACAACTCACGTGTTTAAGCAGCTTTATCTTGCAACAGGAACTGCTGCAGATTTGAACACTCAAACAAGGGTAGTGAGAACAATCATTTAAGAGTATTTCCAATATTTGCCACAAAGACATATATTAGCAAAGATAAAACAAGTTTAGATATAATGATAATGTAACATTGCATCAAGTTACATTGCAAGTGCAACAGAAATAAGTTATGAAAGCTGCCTTTCTGATTTGACAGTTAATATCTGGATGACTAGGATATTAAAAAGAGTTAGGATACCTATGCACATACATATTAAACAAAGACTAGAAACACTGCAGGTGTATCCCTTGCTTTTTATATGGTGCCTCATTCTCTTATCTATGCATTCTTAATAACAAACCTATCTCTGTTTTATTGTATGTGTTATCTTTATCAATTATTAAAGTACTCTCTTGAATACTGACAGTATTTCTTACTAAGGAGATAGTAAATATCATCATTGAAACCAACATTTGAATGTTAGGAATGTCACTCTCTTAATTCACTCAATGTACTTTCAGACTTTTTGGTAAGTCTCTTACACACCCTCGGTAGGTGTACATCAAAAAGGGGAGACTGTGAAAGCTGAATTTTCCTGCAGTCAGAGTAATAACGGACACCTGCAACCCTTAGCAGGTACCAATTTCCAGTGCTCATCCTTGCACTGCTAGGACATGTGCATGTAGTTGTGTAGGTCTGTACACCATATTTATATACCCTACACTTAATGCAGATTGTGCAATTTAGGAATGTTAATGATTTAACACCTTATTCGTGTATTCACAGTGCTCACATGTCTGACTCTGCCCTATATAAAGTTAATGATGTAGCTAATTCCCATGTATTGTACTGGGTGAGTATTTTTAACTGAGAGCTTGATCCTGATTAAAAAATAAATAAATAAACTTTTGGAGAGGTATCTATTTTCTATACGGCTGTATGCTTAAAGTATATTGACATTTCTTACATAATGTTTTTAGTTTAAGATCAAAAGGTGAATTGCTCTGACTGCTGAAAAGCATATTTTTAATATTAAATGTTTTTTTCTTCTGTCCCTTTCTTTTGGCATAGCCACATCTGCATAACAAAAACTATGCTACAGAATGCTTCATGACCTATTTTTTACTTTGTATTTAATCTGATGTTTGCACGGTTATTGTAGATGAGTGCATTCCAACTCTGGAGGAAGGTCTGGCATTTTTACCTGTGTTAGCAGGAAACGAAAAATATGTTCTGTTTGTGGATTTCTATCAGACTGACCTCCAAAGCAGTGGAGATGGCAGTTGTAATAGTTTTATCTTACATTTCTACTGCTACATTTTTAATTGCTATTGTTATTGCTGCAATGCATTACACAGTTAAACCTTTGTTATCTGGATTACAGAAGTGTTATAGATCATTGTTGATATTTTATTTTGAAAAATGTATTTGGGGAGGGCTGTCCTAACGTCTGTGTAGCCACAGGGAGCATTAACTTTTAAATTGTTGTGTGCATGTTGGATGAATGCAGTCACACATAATTGTGCTCACAACCATCCTCTCTGTGTATATGTAATTATGTGTGCTATTTTCTGTTTCTTCTCATGCAGGGATATGACACCCAAGAAGAAAGCTGTACCCCTCAAGCCACCATATAGTGATGCAGGAAATTAAATCATTATCTAGGCATTAAATCACCATGGAGCTTTTCTGTTAGGGAGAGGTTCAATTGACCAATCTGCCTGAGACAGGATATGGAAGCAGGTGGTCAATTACATTAATGCTGTAGAAGGGCATGGATAAACTTACTCTCAGATACAACACTAGCTAGGTGGCATGATAACCTCTGCCCACCGTAGGGCCACTGCAATTGCCCAGGAACAGGTGGCTATGGAGGGCGGAATTGCTACTGAACCACCATTAACTGAAACAGAGATTCTGTCCACTGTAAGAGATCCAGAAAGCTGGATCCTTGACGTTGGTGCAAATTTAGATGACAGACCCAGAGTGTCACTAGCAGACCTTCCAGGTATGCAAAATGCAAGTGTTATTGTTGTATCTTTATAAACATATATATTAAATGTGTGATATAAATATAGTATATGTATTTATATGGAGCAAAAACTCGAGACTAGACTAACTACCAAAATGTCAAACAGTCATAGAATTGGCATTCTAATGATTGCAAGCACAAAACACTGAAAAAAAAAATTATTGCAAATCACTCTGTACAACACTACACCCACCTATTACCTAAAAGTACAGTTGTGTACACTTACCATAAATGTAGATGTTCGAGTGTATTCACTGTTGCAGTCATTACATTTGGGTAATCTGCTGGCAGGTTGCCCTCAGTCAGCCTGATTAACAAAGTCTTGAGTCCTCCGTCGGTTGCTGTCCTTTCTTCCATGATGTCAGGTCATCAGGGGTATAAAACATGCAGCCAATGCTATTACATCAGTTTTTTCTTGCCCCAGATATCAGGTGTCCCCCAAATGGGGAGCAAAATACATATATATATATATATATATATATATATATATATATATATATATAATTAGAAGCACAAAGATATACCTCCAAGCAAAAGTAAATACACCAAAAAGGCTTTTAAGCATAGTAAAAGAAAGAAGTGGTATAGTAAAAGAAAAACAGGGGCTGGAGGGCTAGTAACCAGGACTGCAATAGTGAATACACTCAAACATCTACATTTATGGTAAGTGTACACAACTGTACTATGTTCATCATGTTTCACTGTTGCAGTCATTACATTTGGGTAGATTCCCAAAGCTAAGGTTGGGAGGATGGATTTATACAGCATTAGGAACAGCTATAAAGCCCTGCAAAACAGCAGTGGCAAAGCCAGCTCTGGATTTAGAGAAGATTGGTAAGTGATAATGCTTGGTGAAGGTATGAAATGAACTCCATGTAGCAGCTTCTAGAATATCCCTGGTAGTAACATCTCTGAGAAAGGCTGCTGAAGTAGATGCAGCCTTGGTGGAATGAGATCTGATCCCCTTGCGGATAGGTTTTCCATGGTGCTTATAACATAAATGAATACAATGGCTTATCCATTTAGAAATAGTCTGTTTTAAAATAGCCTTCCCCTCTGCCCCTGCAGCAAATGCTACCAGCAGTTGTTCAGATTTTCTTTGAGATTTAGTCCTGTCTAAGTAGAATCTAAGTTGTCTGTGTACATCCAATGAATGCAGAATCTACTCTCCCTTGTTCTATGGATTGGGAAAGAAAGTTGGCAAAAGAATGGATTGATTAAGAGCCACACTGGATACCACCTTGGGTATGAATGATGGATTGGTCCTGAGTGACACCCTGTCCGCATGAAAGATGATGAAAGGCTCCACTACCATAAGGGCTTGCAATTCAGATATCCTTCTAGCTGAAGTGATTGCTAAAAGGAAGGCTGTTTTCCAGGAAATAAATTTTAAGTTTGCAGTTGCAGCTGACTCGAAAGGAAGTAGAGTGAGTTTCTCCAATACAAAGTTAAGGTCCCAAACAGGGGTTGGAGCTCTCCTGGGTGGTCTCAAATTTTTGGGCTCTCTTACTGCCTTAGAAGAGGATGAGAGAAGGGGGGGTCTGTGTTATAATGAGCTGAAATGGCTGAGTCATGGATTTTTATGGAAGAAAAAGACAGGCCCTTGTGAAGCATCTCAGTTAAGTATTGCAAAATCTGAGGTAAATTGGGCACTGTTGTGCTCATCCCTTGAGATTGATTCCAGGCACAGAATCTTTTCTATTATATGGCATAAAATTTTCTAGTAATAGGTCTTCTTGCCTCCAAAATGACATCCATCACAGGTTTGCTGAGGGATACTATGGGGGAATTTAAGTGATTAGCCAAGCTGCAAGATTCAATGTTTGGAGCTGAGGGTGCAGAGTTTGGTTCTCCTGCTGAGATAGTAAGGAAGGTGTCTGAGGCAGGTGCCATGGAGAAATATGTGACACACTGCGCAGGAGTGGGTACCAGTGTTGGCAAGGCCAGTCCGGAGCAATCAAAATCATTTTTAGTTTGTCCTGTTTGACTTTTAGTAGAACTTTTGAGAGCAAAGGCAGAGGGGGAAAGGCATAGACTGATAGGTTTTTCCAGCTGAAGGACAGGGCATCCACTTTCCAGGCTTTTTTGTGATGAGTTCTTGTGCAAAATTTGTCCAACTGGACGTTTTGGGGTGAGGCAGAAAGATCTATGTCTGGGCTCCCCTATTTGCATGTCAACATGTTGAAAACCCATGGTTCCAGTTTCCATTTGTGAGGGTCCATGAGATTTCTGCTTAGTTCATCTGCCAGAACATTCTGCTCTCCTGGCAGGAATTGAGCATGTAGTTGTACTTGGTAGCTCAAGGCCGTGTTCCACAATGCCATGGCTAGTCTGCAGAGGAGGAAGGAATGTGTACCCCCCTGCTTGTTTATGTACCACATAACCATGGTGCTGTCCGTCTTTATCAGCAATTGTCCTTGAGGAATGTATTCCTTGAAGGCTGTCAGTGCATTCTATACAGCTAGTATTTATTTTTGATTGATATGAAGGTGCATTTGTTTTGGGCTCCATTTGCCCTTAATGCACTTCCCTGCCAGATGAGCCCCCCATGCATAGTCTGATGTGTCTGTAGTTAGGGTTTTGACAGCAGGGGGTGGTGTGAATGGCAGTCCCTTGTTTTGGTGGCAGGCCTCTACCCACCATAGGAACTCTAGGCGCAGGCAAGGTATGATAGGAATCATTGTTTCCAGGCTGTGACAATGTTGACTCCATAAACTTTTTAAGTACCACTGAAGTTTCCTCATATGCAGTCTTGCATATGGAATTAGAATAATGCAGGATGCTATGAACCCCAAGGCTTACAGTATTTGCCTTGCAGATAGCAGGGTTTTTGTGGCCACCTGTTTGAAGTAAGTCACCAAATGAATTTGCTTTTCTGTGCCATAAGGTAAGCTATCTGAGCAGCTGTATTCAAGGTTGCACCCAGGAATGTAATCTTTTGAGAGGGTACCAGTTGAGATTTCTTTTCATTTATGGTGTACCCTAGATAGGTTAGAACTCTTTTTACAAATGCCAGATGTTTTAGAAGAATGACCTGGTTTTCTGCCTGAATTAGACAATCATCCAGGTAAGGATATATTTGAATATTTATTTGCCTGCAAAATGCAATTACTGGAGCCAAACACTTTGTGAATACCCTGGGCGCAGTAGACAAGCCAAAGGGCAGTGCAGAGAACTGATAATGCATGCATTCTGCTTTGAAGCGTAGGAATTTTCTGCAAGATTCCCTGATTGGGGTATGCAGGTAAGACTCTTTTAAGTCGAGAGTTGCCAACCAGGCATCCTTGCCTAGCATAGGAAGTAACTGGTGAAGAGTCAGCATCTTGAATTTTGGAATGTCCAGGAAGGTGTTTAGAGTAGACAGGTCCAGAATTGGACGCCATCATTTGTCTTTTCTGCGTACGAGGAAAAGTCTGGAATAAAAACCTTGTCCCTTTTCCTCTTCTGGTACCGGTTGAATTGCCCCCATATTTAGGAGGGAAAGTACTTGTTTCTGAGCCTCTGCCCACTGATTTGGGAGCAGGTCTGGCCATCCGTTTGGAGTTGGCAGCATGTGGAAATGAAATCTGTATCCCTGGGACATTTAAAACCCATTTGTCCTGGGTTATAAGTTGCCAGTTTCTTGAATGAAGAGCCAGTTTCCCCCTAAAGGGGCGGCTAAGAGGTAGTTGCTTGGTAATTTCAAAGGATTTCATTGAGACTGTTTGCCATAGGGTGGTGCCTTGTTGTTTCCAGATTTCGAAGTGGAAGCACCCCATTGCTTAGTTTTGAAAGTCCCTTGGGACTGAAACCTGGTGCTTTTGGAATGTCTGGGTTTGACCGTAGTGGCTCTGGAGGGAGCTGGAAAGGACCAGCTGTTAGTAGGCCAATGCCTACTAAATCTAGGAGGTTGCACTTATTAGAAATCTTTCACAGTTTGCATAGATTTAGCTTTATCTTCCCTCTTTTTTTAGAACTTCTTCAGCCTTATTTCCAAATAGGCGGTCTTGCTGTAAAGGTGCATCCAAAAGTTTTGCTTTAACATGATCAGGCAGAGATTACTCCTTAAGCCAAGCATGCCTTCTAAGTAAAGACCCAGTAACAGCAGCCCTACAAGAGGCCTCTAAAGAATCAAAACCACCTTGCAAAGTATATTTGCCAACTTGTTCAGCTGGATGCAATAAATCCTGCAAATCTTTATTCTCCATACAGTCAGAAATTTTCTGTTTAAACAGTCCCATGATATGCTGTTGATATTTTAGCACATGAAATTGACAGTTTATAGCCCTGATTGCTAAGGTTGCAAAATTATAAACCTTTTTACCTCATCTATCCAGTGCCCTGGAGTCTATATCAGAAGGGGTAGGATTTTTTGCAGTAGAAGTCTTAATGCCCTTGGGCCCCTGAGAAATGGTTCCAGTTTCCATTCGGGAGGGTCCATGAGATTTCTGCTTAGTTCGTCTGCCAGAACATTCTGCTTTCCTGGCAGGAATTGAGCATGTAGTTGTACTTGGTAGCTCAAGGCCGTGTTCCACAATGCCATGGCTAGTCTGCAGAGGGGGTAGGAATGTGTACCCCCCTGCTTGTTTATGTACCACATAACTGTGGTGTTGTCCATCTTTATCAGCAATTGTCCTTGATGAGTGTATTCCTTGAAGGCTGTCAGTGCATTCTATACAGCTAGTATTTATTTTTGATTGATATGAAGGTGCATTTGTTTTGGGCTCCATTTGCCCTGAATGCACTTCCCTGCCAGATGAGCCCCCCATTCATAGTCTGATGTGTCTGTAGTTAAGGTTTCGGCAGCAGGGGGTGGTGTGAATGGCAGTCCCTTGTTTTGGTGGCAGGCCTATGCCCACCATAGGAACACTAGGCACAGGCAAGGTATGATAGGAATCATTGTTTCCAGGCTGTGACAATGTTGACTCCATAAACTTTTTAAGTACCACTGAAGTTTCCTCATATGCAGTCTTGCATATGGAATTAGAAGAATGCAGGATGCTATGAACCCCAAGGCTTACAGTATCTGCCTTGCAGATAGCAGGGTTTTTGTGGCCACCTGTTTGAAGTAAGTCACCAAATGAATTTGCTTTTCTGTGCCATAAGGTAAGCTATCTGAGCAGCTGTATTCAAGGTTGCACCCAGGAATGTAATCTTTTGAGAGGGTACCAGTTGAGATTTCTTTTCATTTATGGTGTACCCTAGATAGGTTAGAACTCTTTTTACAAATGCCAGATGTTTTAGAAGAATGACCTGTTTTTTTGCCTGAATTAGACAATCATCCAGGTAAGGATATATTTGAATATTTCCTTGCCTGCAAAATGCAAATACTGGAGCCAGACACTTTGTGAATACCCTGGGCGCAGTAGACAAGCCAAAGGGCAGTGCAGAGAACTGATAATGCATGCATCCTGCTTTGAAGCGTAGGAATTTTCTGCAAGATTCCCTGATTGAGGTATGCAGGTAAGCCTCTTTTAAGTCGAGAGTTGCCAACCAGGCATCCTTGCCTAGCATAGGAAGTAACTGGTGAAGAGTCAGCATCTTGAATTTTGGAATGTCCAGGAAGGTGTTTAAAGTAGACAGGTCCAGAATTGGACGCCATGATTTGTCTTTTCTGGGTACGAGGAAAAGTCTGGAATAAAAACCTTGTCCCTTTTCCTCTTCTGGTACCGGTTGAATTGCCCCCATATTTAGGAGGGAAAGTACTTGTTTCTGAGCCTCTGCCCACTGATTTGGGAGCAGGTCTGGCCATCCGTTTGGAGTTGGCAGCATGTGGAAATGAAATCTGTATCCCTGGGACATTTAAAACCCGTTTGTCCTGGGTTATAAGTTGCCAGTTTCTTGAATGAAGAGCCAGTTTCCCCCTAAAGGGGCGGCTAAGAGGTAGGTGCTTGGTAATTTCAAAGGATTTCATTGAGACTGTTTGCCATAGGGTGGTGCCTTGTTGTTTCCAGATTTTGAAGTGGAAGCACCCCATTGCTTTGTTTTGAAAGTCCCTTGGGACTTAAACTTGGTGCTTTTGGAATGTCTGGGTTTGACCGTAGTGGCTCTGGAGGGAGCTGGAAAGGACCAACTCTTAGTAGGCCAATGCCTACTAAATCTAGGAGGTTGCACTTATTAGAAATCTTTCACAGTTTGCATAGATTTAGCTTTATCTTCCATCTTTTTTAGAACTTCTTCAGCCTTATTGCCAAATAGGCGGTCCTGCTGTAAAGGTGCATCCAAAAGTTTTGCTTTAACATGATCAGACAGAGATTGCTCCTTAAGCCAATCATGCCTTCTAAGTAAAGACCCAGTAACAGCAGCCCTACAAGAGGCCTCTAAAGAATCAAAACCACCTTGCAAAGTATATTTGCCAACTTGTTCAGCTGAATGCAATAAATCCTGCAAATCTTTATTCTCCATACAGTCAGAAATTTTCTGTTTAAACAGTCCCATGATATGCTGTTGATATTTTAGCACATGAAATTGACAGTTTAAAGCCCTGATTGCTAAGGTTACAAAATTATAAACCTTTTTCCCCATCTATCCAGCGCCCTGGAGTCTCTATCAGAAGGGGTAGGATTTTTTGCAGTAGAAGTCTTAATGCCCTTGGGCCCCTGAGAAATGGTTTCGGGGTCCTCAACAGGATTTTTGAAAATAAATTTGTGGGACTCAGGAACCCTGTAGTACCTGTCTGGTTTGCTAGGGGCTGGAGGTAAGGAATCAGGGGCCATACTGGATTCCGAAAACACATCATCAACAATATCTAGTATAAGAGGTATAGCCAAAGGCCTATGCTGAGGAAGAGGAAGGAAATCCCTAAGCCTTTTTTGGATTCAGAGAAATCCTGACATTCCCAGTGGAAATGCTCCCTTAAGGTATGTAAAGTTTCCCCAAAAGAGAAATCCTCAGGTGGAGAAGCAGAGGAAATGGAATCCTCTACATCAGAGTCCTCATAAGTAGGTATGGACAAATTCAGATCATTAGAAGAGTCAGAAGAAACAGAGTCCTATTCAGAATATTAATAGTTACATTCAATCCAAGGCCTCTTGGAGGGGGGGGGGGGGGTTGACTACCCCTGATTAGAGTAAGTAAATTTTCAGCCATTTTGATCATTTGTTTTTTTGGCATAGGGGCCTGAACATGTGACCTGGGCGTCATATTTTTGGACAGATCAAGATTTAGGCCTTAGCACTGAAGTTGGAGTCGGTTTAATATGCAAGTCTGTAGGCCTGAAGACACCCTCAGAAGCTGGTGCCTGCTCAGCAGCTCTGGACCCATCCAAGGTAGAGACATCCGCGGGCTCCATATGTGAAGTATCTCGCGGCATACCGGACTCTAAATGGGTCTCAGTAGAGGCCTGCGAATCAGAAGTAGCAGGTATCAGGGGCTGCGAAAGCGGCTCACTGAGTACTGGTGAACTGGCTTAGGAGAAGCGTCGTTGGCAGTTTTGGACCTCAATGGCCTGTCTCTGTCTATTTTCTTTGCATTTTATGTGGGACAAGCATCTAGGCCTTTTAAACAAAGAATGGCTGCACACATTAGTGATATAAATTGTAAAAGAGTGTGTACTGCATTATACAAGCATTATTTAGAACATGCTGGGGCACACTTTATTTTTGTGGCTGTAGATAGAATTCAGAATGATGGGCTATCAATAATGAAAAAACATAAAATCTTAGATAGGAAAGAAAAAACTTGGATACTCAAATTAGGGGGACTATATAAACCAGGACTAAATGAAAATTTGTAATACCTAATAATGTTATGTGTTTCTATGGTATTAGGGTTATTGTAAATAGAAAAAAAAGATAAAAATGGTTAGTGTTGTCTTAAATGGAGTATATAACTAAGGGATAATGTCACTTCCTGCATGATTTTACACTAATGACGCCTATATGGTGAAACCGGTTTGTGTTTGTATCTGAGCTTTATTTGGAGCCATTATTTTGTGCACCGAAGAGTATATTTGTTCACTAAAGTTATTAAAATTGAATCCATGACTGTATGATGTGGTTTATTACCACGGAACATTTATTTGAAGCAAGCTGGTGGAATTTGGTGTGATATGTATATATATATATATATATATATATATATATATATATATATATATATATATATATATATATATATATATATATATATATATACTCAACTGCATCAGATAACCAGTTAAAATGTCAACCCTAAATGTTGAATCTGTAAGCTCAAGTAGGCAGCCACGTTGAAACTGAATACATCAACACCAGTGGTTTGATGTAGTTGACATAGCAGTAGGTAATGTCAGTCACCCATGCTTTGTAGCTGACCATACCATGACTTACCACAGTCAACAGTATGTATATTTTACTATTTTGCAGGGGGTAGCCCCCCTGCACCCACCATGTTGGAGGCTGGGCCCCCCATGCTCCCTGCAAATTATACATACCATCTCTGAGATCGCACAGAAGTGAGGAAATGGATCAATTCCCTATTCCTCAATGCCAAACTTAGAAAATCAAACTTCACTACCCATTCACTGGAGATAAATTCAACTGTTCATTACATTTTTGTAGGAGAACATTTTTAATCTTCATTTGTGAAGTGGATTGTTCTATTTCTCTTGTTTCATTCACATTGTGACACTTAGCAAACTTCTTTCCTTTCCAGTCATCACATACAGGCACTTCTGGATTGCATGCTGCCAGCCCACCTGCACATGGTAGGCACACATTTGGTTACTGTTACTACTGTATATAAGGTACATTCAGGTCTATATGAGAGTGAAGTTTGTGTTGCTTTAACATCTGGTAAAGTTAAAGATGGCCCTGTAGCTCCAGGGTTAGAGCACTGGTTTAATAAAACAAGGGTCATGAGTTCAAATCCTGACAAGGCCTCTACCTGAGTTTTAAAGGGTGGGTTTGGCATAATGATTAACACCTTTAACTCATAGACACAAGGCACAGAGTTTGGTTCTGCCTTGGGTTATTGGATAGGTTTAAAATGGCCATTCAGGGCAGTTAATCTTGTATCCACCTATAAACTCTTACTTTTCTTATAAGGAAAATATGTGATCAGTTTTAGTCCCCCTTTTTCTGTTTGTTGTGTTTATTGCTTGTTATCATAGGTAATCCTGAGAGTGGCACTATGGAATTCCTACCACCTGATGTCAGAGTATTGGTAGCCTCCGATGATGGTGGTGATGAAGAGGCACAGAGTGGGGGAGCAGAGGGTCAGACTAACTCTGAAGTCATGGCTCCCCCATCTGCTGCCATTATTTCAGACACAGTTAGTATGCCTATGCATTAGCCATGATACAGAGACCAATGATATAGGAGAGGTTGAGGGTGACACAGTTGATCAGGCTAGTGTGACTACTCCTGTTACACAGCCAATTGCTTCTCCCGGTAACCTTCATGAGGGCATGGTGCCACACAGAGTGGATAGTAGGGGTATTGAAAAGAGGCCTACTCTGCATTCTCCTCCTGATGTTGGTTTGTGATTAGATGTCATCTTACATATGTGCAGGGCCATAGCAGAGACACAGACATGTCTCACCAACTCCTTGGAAGAGATAGTGCAACTGACTTGAATGACTCCTTGAACTCAGTGGGCGAGTCCTTAAACAGTACGACTTACACGATGGATTGGGCAATGCTACATTTTGTAGTATTAACAGACATGGCCATGGAAGATCCTACTCCCTTAGTGACACTACATTCACTGCTTCATCAGTGATTGCAGTGTCCATACCCAGATGATGTAGGCCATGGCAGCATGGTCCTGAATGTAGTTGTCAGGACAGCTTGTCCAGCAGATATTGCCCACATTCAGATAGCACCCCGACTTCTAGTTAGGGCTGTTGAAGTAGCAGTGCAACTCCTGGTAGAGGTAGTTCACATGGCTGGGGGTGACAGTCCTAAATGTACTACTGTGCCATGCACAGTTCACATCTGACTGAGATGCCAGGATGTAGTGATAGCACAATGTTTGATTGTGTATATGCAGACGTGGACACAAAGAACAAAAAAAATCAGTTGCCCATACCAATTCACACACATGCAAACTATCTAAACAGTACTGTTGGGTACTATACATCTGTTGTTTCTAGCCCCTGAACACTCTATTAGATACATGTGTTTCTTACTTCCACACACTCGCTTCTTTGTTATCAGTTTTGCCCTCCTACCCTCCCTCACCCTGTGCAAATGAAAATGACTGTGCCCTGCCCTTTGCACATGTCTTTGTGAGGTAGGGTTGCATATATGTCTTATGCACACAGTGGATAGTTAATGCTTGGTTATTCACAAGCTTGCAGTTATTAATATGCATTGTAAAATAAAAGTTATTGATTTCTTGTTCATAGTCATTTGCATCTATAATTCATAGGTTCATAGGTTCATACTAGGCTATCTGCCCTAGGGCATTTATAAGCCTAGCCAGAGTGTGTTTGGCTTTCGCCACCCATTTTAAATTAATTTTGCTATGCCCTTTTTTGAGGTTAGTATACTGTGCCTCTGTCTGACAGTGACACAGAAGTGATACCCGGGGTAAATCTACGATCTCCCATCCACTCATCAAGATTCCTCTTGAAGATAGTCAATGAGGGACTCTGCCTAACCTGGACTGGGATTTTATTCCAGAGTGAAGGGAGCCTCTGGGTTATGAATCTGTCCCTCCAGCATGTCCTATTTATTTCAGTGTTGAGGTTCAAGTCTCTTGAGGGCGTAGCTCGATGGGATTTGGATTTTCTGAGGTGCAGCATGTCCATTAATTCCGGGTTGGACATGGCTTTATACGTCTGGCACAGATCGCCTCTGAGCAGGCGGTATGCCACTGAGTAGAGCTGGAGTTTCTTTAACCGGACAGCATATGGCATCTGTTTGAGCCCTTTGATCCTCTTGGTGAGGTACTTTTGGGGTCTTTCCAGTTGCTGCAGGTGTCTGGTAAGGTACATCCCAAAAGGGGCATTGTACTCAGTTATGGGCATGATGATAATACAATGAATTCATTTAGACTCCAAAATAGGTTAGAATGAACTCAACTCCAAGATGACCTCCAAACCCTCAAACAATGACTAATAGGCCATAAACACATGCATAAACCCTCAAAACTAAAATTGTTGAACATTGTTGTATTTCAGTTAGTATTATCAGTACAGCATTAAAATCATTAGGTATTTCAGTCTTGCTTCTTGCTATAGTTGTGCAAATTAGGGTATAATTGAACTGTTCCATGCTTTTCGACAACCTAGATTGAGATAGGAAATTAATCCCATAATTTAGCTACTAGGATGAAGAATGTATGGTCAGTGCAATAAAGTTTAATTTTTGGAGTTAGTAGGGTGGGTTGAGCTTGATGGATACCCCTGAAATTCTATGTGGGGCTTTTGGTGAAATGTTTATGAGTGAGAAGAGATGATGTATCAGGAGAAAGGGCTTTATGAATTAGTGATCTTAGTAGGAGACTGGCTCTGAAATGTACTGGGAGTCATTTAGCTTTCGAGAGAGTTGGGCAGTGGTGTTCATTAGGGACTTTGTAATGAACTGGCAGATTTTATAGAAGATAGTTTGTAAGGTGGTGGTATTTTTCTTTAAGCCTGCAGCTACAATGGGTAGTCTATATTTGAGTTGAGATGAGCATTCCTTTGCCTGTGGCAGCTTTGGCTGGCTTGGACAAAATAGGTGATACTGTATTTGTCCAGAATAGTACTGTGTTGATCTTTCTTTCATGTAGTTTGAATGTGTAGTTGAAATTTATGAGACTGGTCTAGTCAAATGCCAAGGTATTTGGAGACGTGGTAGCTTATATTATGGCACTGTTAACATTTTTAATATTAAGAGTACTTTGGCTATTTTTGGTTAGTTCCAAATAGCATTGTTTTAGTTTTGAGGGTTTATGTATATGTTTATGGCCTATTAGTCACTGTTTGAGGGTTTGGAGGTCATCTTGGAGTTGAGTTTGTATAACAGGATGGGACTTCAAGTCTTTGAATCTTGAAGTGTATAACTTCAGGGAAGATAAGCAGGATTATTAATTTCAAATTCAAATCAGTTCTAGAATACCAGCTTCCCTAAGATTCTTTTGTAGTAAACTGCAAATTACTTTTGGTTTGAGACAGTCCACAGAAATATGCAAAATATCTGCAGAAGGGGTCCAACATATATATTGCAAACATCAGATACATATGGAAAATAGGAAGATATGTTAGAAGATGTTACACAATTTGGTGTAGTACAATTTCTTAAAAAGGTATGTACATATCAGGAGGTTTCCAAGTAACATCCAACAGATTAGCCTAATTTATGCATGTTGTGCATGCTGTCCAGAAAGAGAAAACAAAATAGCAAGTCTCTTTACAATTAAAATTTCTAATTAGCATTCTTAGAAGTCACACTTGGTATGACATTTACTTAATTATGTCTTTATTGATAGTGGTTACTGTCCAAATAAGTTTTAACATTTATGGATATCCAGTAGCTAAGGAAAAAGCTGTGCAAGAGTTTTTATGTAAGAAGTCTCACACTCCCTTATTTTATAATAAGGTCACTTGTTTAAGATCAGTCATGATGCCTTCTATTAAAATGTTCATTCTAACCTATTTTGGAGTCCAAATGAATTCAATGTTTTAGAAAATATAATTTTAAATATTCTAGCATAGATATGATTGCATGTTGACACTACATAAAATAATAGTATAGGGAAAATGTTCATTTTGACTATGGCTATTTTGATTAAAATGAATATTTCATAACTAAGCATATTTTAAGATCATGCTCAGTGGGTATCCAGTAGTTTAAGATATGTTTTTGACAAAGGCAAGATTTATAGTTGATATCTGAAATTAGAGCTAGTTTTTAGACCTTGGAGTTCCACTGGATTTTAAAGGCCATAGTTGTTAATGTAAGCAATGTTGCTTTAGTTACATTACTTGTATATTTAAAGAATGCCTAATGAAGAATGGAATTTTGAGCTCTTTGAGGACTAACAAAAATGAGATGTATTTGATAATAGTATAAATGTTAAAATTGGGGTAATGGACAACTTTACCTGTTACCATTTGCAAAGGGAATTACTTGAGACAAATTGCTATTGTTTATGGAGATTTGAGAAGAGGAATATTTGTAAAGGTTTTTACTGTATTTGACAAAATATTCAGGGCAATCAAATTTAGACATAGTCTTAAGGAGAAAAGAGTAGATGATCCTGTGAGATATTATATTTTGACCCTGCATTTTTTTAAATATCTGTAATGTTTCACATGTTATAGTTTGGTGACTGATTTGCCAAGAATGTATGAAACTTGGCTGAAATGCCAAAGTAATATGTAATATGTTTAATAGACATGGATAAGAAATAATAATTTTCAAGCAGTTTGCTAATACAGTGACACAGAGCTTGATGTCTCAGTTGAAGTGGGTAACAGCTCTATAATTTGATAGATTAGGAGAATCTGGATTTGGTCTTTATATGAGGCTGGTCCCTCGTTAATATGCAGATCTGAAAGATAATGTATTATAATTCATCTTAAAATTCATGAGAGAATTTTCTGAATTTGGTCTTTGTATGAGGCTGGTCCCTGGTTAATATACAGATATGAAATCTCACAGATTACTACTCATCTTAAAATTCATGACAGAATTTTAAGTGACTTAGAAACAAGACTCTTACGGACCCCAAAGAAGCCACATGGTTATAGTTTGGTAACTCATTTGTCATGGTTGTAGGAAACCCAACTATTTGTCAAAAATAACATACAATAATATTTTTTAATTAAATATGTGAAATGTTATTTTTCATACAGTTTGCTAATACAGAGGCACAGAGCTTGATATCTATGATTTAAGTGAGCAATACATCTATAATTTGATGGGTTAGAAGAATCTGAATTTGGCCCTTATATGAGACTAGTTTTTGGGTAATATAGAAATCTTAACACCTATGAGTACTTACACAGTTTAAAATTCATGCGAATTTTAGATAACATAACAACAAATTTCTTGCATAATTCCAAAAGGAAATAATCAGGTCACATGGTCTTGTTGCTTTTGATTGTTATATTGCTGACTAAAGGATAATAGTATGAACTTTATTTAACCTAAAATAGAAAAAAGACAAGAAGATGAGATAACATTCATTATCTTGACTTTATATACGTTTTAGATGATATTAAGCATGTCTTAATTAGCATTAACTAAGCCTGAGTCATTTTAAATTTGATGATATTAATGCATGTTTTTATTTAAATTTTTATTATACATGCCAGCATTTTTGATGAAGTGGTAACTATTCAAAATAAAATGCAAGCATTCTTAAAGACACTATATGGTACGTAGCATATTTAGCTGTCTTTAACAATCTTTTATCTGTTATTTGGTATGTGTATTGTATTACAGTAGTAGCTGAATTATTTGATCCTTAATATTTTTTCTTTTTTTTTTTAATTCTTAACTTTTTGAAATGTGTGGCTTTGCTTATAACAATGTCATATGTCTTTGCTTTTAGAGCAGATCATTATATATCAGGTTTAGTATTTAAAGAATACAAACGTATAACAGTCATTTAGACAGGTATACACAAAGTCATTTATCATAGCCTAGAATCCAGGGTCCTTCTCCAACTAAGTTAAATATTATTTTTATATTCTTGTTAAGGATCAAAAAGTCAAGAGAAATAGTGATCTTAGAATGGTCTAATACTGAGGTTCTGTTTAAGTGTCTTTAACAGCTCATTCTAGAGATTTTGGTTATAGAAAAAAATAAGCCTTTGTCTACCAGAATTTATGAAGAAGGGAAAAAAGTAAAATGACTTAATTAAAAGACAAAAGACACTTAGCAAGAGTTATAAGATTGTATTCTATTTGTAAATTTGGTATCTTGGAAATCTTTCTTTTATGTGGTTTAGATTTGTAGATTTATATTTTGGGGATTTTAATGAGCTACAATCATCACTTATAATAAAACAGTATCTCTTGACTTTAGAAAGTCAATTATATATTTAAGCAAGAAAGTTGAAATGGTTAGAAATGTGGACATGTGGATTTAATAATGCTAAAGACTCATGAAAACTATTAATGCATACAACATAAAAATCCTATCATATCTGTGCAAGATTCAATTATTTTAGCTTTAAAGTATTTCTTAATTAGAAATAATGCAGCCATTTTTTTAAAAAGTTGAACCAATTGTTGCATTAATAGATTTTTATTTACTTTTGCCAATGGTCGGGCTACTTTTCAAATTGCTCATGAGCTTATACATTATTTTGTCATTACTGTTTTAACTTTGCCGAAATACTGTAGTCTAATTTTTGATTTCTTCATGGTTCTTTGGTACAGCAATAAAATGTTTCTTTTTCAAGTATGATGGAGTTTCATACTTGTTGTCCAAAGTGTACTCAGGTGAAAGCACTTTGGTGGGTTTATGGTACAACAGGTATTTGTTGAAGTGACTTTTGTCATGCTAAACTACCTCAATGCCTTTCTTCTTATCTTTTTCAATGCCTTCAGCACAGACTTTGGCTAGCAGATATATTTCCTTAACTGTTCCAGCATATAATGCTGAAGAATACTAAAAATCACCCTCATCCATTGGAATATAGGCTTCCATGATTTGTCTTCACTCCAATGTAAAATTAGTACAATGTTTAACATAAAAACCTGGATTAATTGCAGCAGTCAGGTTCCCCACAACTTCTACTCCTACATGGTCAATAAATTTCATATCAATATCTGTAGAAACCAGGAAATCAACCTCTGTATAGGTTTTTTTTTTTTTTTTTTGCTGTGTGAAGGGTGCCAGCCTAGCCAGATAGAATAAAATCCTATCATTTGTAAATATTAATGTGAGGCACAGTCTTGTTGTCTTAAATGGAAAAACTGCTGTTCGATGTGGAACTACAAAAAATGTCACAACAGTGCTCTCTACTGACCAAGTAAAAGCATGTTGTGACCCTTTGATCTAAAGCTGGCTCCAGCCCATCTAGGTGAAGACATCCTTTCTATTGTTTTAACTAAGAGTTAAATTGCTAGATTTAAACATGCAAATGTATTTTTATTGCTCTGCTTCCTGACCAGCTGCAATATAACAAAAGGAAATGTTAAGAATGTAAATGTAGTTTCTGTTAGCCTCAGAGCCCAGAGAAGTGTGAAGAATGATGTAATGGGAACCAGGAATGTGATTTTAAAAACAGAGAGAATCAGAGAGAATTAAGCATTTTTGTCTTGACCATCCAACTCATCAGCACTCTGCCTGTTCTATATGTAAGCTATTTTAGAAGTGTGTTTTCTTTTTGAAATAGCTAGAAACTAAAAGATTAGACTGTGTTTTTCTGTGATGTCAGAACTGTACTACTGAATTATTTTAAGTATTTCTCTGTGATCTCTGAACACTTGACTAGCACTGTGTAGGAAGAAGTATTGTCTTGTGTTTTTATTATTTATTCTTAAATATTTTAAAACCTTTCAACTGTGGATGTTTTGTGTAGAGATAAGTTAGGCACTAACAGTACATTGCATGTATATGGGGATCCTGTACCAAGTCCCCCTAATAAGCCTTGACTATTTAGTCATACTACCAATTGGATAATAATATTGCACAGTAATAATTGGACACCCTTTTAAGGGCCTTTGAGTAGCTGATAAATATTAGCTGAGTGGTGCCAGTGATTTCTACCATATAGTCTGGATAAAAGAGGCACAGCTGGAGAATCTGTGTCAGCCTTCCCCAGAAGTGACTGTGTGGTTGTATAAACTCTTATCTCAAAGTGTGTGTGTGTCAGCTACTTGGGCAGGGACACGAAGCACTGGTTGGACAGAGAGGGTGCTGGATATTTTAGCTTGCCAAGATGGCTGAGATCTGGACCCTACAGCTGTGCCAGTGGGAAGTCTTATTGGGGACCAACAGAGCAAGGGAGTGACCAGTCCCAGACTGACTGTGATCTCTGTGTGCTCTTAAGGGAAATTGCACTTTACTGTGTGTATTTGTTATCTTTTCCTCCTTTATGAGACACCCTTTACTGGTGTTAGTGGTGAGGATTGAGGCTCCTTGATTGCTGGGATAGGACATAGGCATCACATATTAATTGTTTCGCAGCAGTGGGTTATCCACACCACATATTAATTGATTGGGAAATACTAATTGGATTGTAGTGGTGTGGGTAGAGTGAATTCCTGTAGCTTGTGTACAGTGAGCTTTGAAGATGTTTTGTACTGTAAATCAGCCACGCAGTGAATACCCAGAATTCAGATCACAATTGTTTTTTTTCTTTTGTTAGTTTAGATATCAACAGAGGAGTATGGAAAGCTGACAAGGAGCCAACTGGTAGAGATGTGCCAGGCTAGGGGACTGGTGCATGGAAACCTGACTAAGGCAGACCTGATTGCAGCCTTGGTTACAGTTGCATCAGAAAACAGCAACCAGGAGGTCAGACTGGCAGTGGAAATATAATACCCTCAGAGAATGAACAGCCCAACCTTTCTGCAGAGGACTTAAAAATCCATCTAGAGCTAAATAGACTTGAGTTGGAGGTCAGGCGTGTGGAAATAAAAGCATCTGAGAGACTGATATTTGCAGGCTGAGGAGAATGAGAGCTGAGGAAAAGGAGAGGCAGAGGCAGCATGAGAAGGAGATGCTGACTCTTTGCCAGAGTCATGGAGGTAATGGGGAAGGGAGTAACTGGACCCCAGAAGCCAACAGGTCAGTAAATTTCTTCCGCATTTTAAAGAGGGGGATCATTTTGATAGTTTCATTCATATGTTTGAGAGGGTATGCAAACAGTATGGTGTTAAATAAGGCTCTGGGTATGGTTCCTGATCCCCCTTACTCCATGGTAAAGCTGTAACTGTTTTGTCAAAACATTGCATGTTTTGATTATACTGTTATTAAAAATCATTTGTTAGAACTGTTTAAGCTAACACCTGAAACGTATAGGAAAAAGTTTTGTGAGTATAGAAGCAAGGCAGATGAAAGTGTGTGTGCATATGTTGCTGAACTGAGCACTTATTTCCGTAGGTGGGTGAGTGGATGTCTGGTCACCACATTTGAAGGGCTGGCAGACCTTTTGGTGAGGAACAAGCCCTTAGCATTTTGCCTGAGGACATGAGGATCTGGTTAGCTGATAGACAATGTGCTATTTCAGACGAGTTGGGGAAGAAGGGAGACCTATACCTGGCAAGCAGGGCAGCCCTGCACAGGAAAGGGACCCTCAGTACTGCTCATTGGTCTAAAGGAACCCATGGTGGACAGCACAGACTGCCCCAACAGAATCTTCCAGTAGCAGAGGAAGCCACTTGTGCAGGTACATGTCCAGGAGCTAGGGTTAAATGTTTTGAATGCAACCAGTGGGGCCGTGTGGCATACAGATGTCCACAGATGCAACGTGGGGAACAAAAGGTGAGAGAGCCAGTAAGTGGGAAAGACAAAATGCCAATAGTAGGTTGTCTTGAGACAACAGGGGTACCAAACTACCATCCTGTAGATGTCCTCATAGAGAAAGATTTGGATGAGGCAGTACCATGCGCTTATGCAGTTACACAGTCAGGCTAGGAGACAAACATGTGGGTCTGGTAGCCTGGGGGGAGACCCAGACAGATTGCAAACTTGCAGCCAGAACTGGTGAGGTGGTTACTTCAGGGAGGAAGCTATGGTGTAGCAGTGAGACTGAATGTGAGCCACAGCTGCTTGTGGGTACTGATGGTCCCTTGGACAGAGTAACTGCAAAGGTAGATGTGAGTAGTAGTACCCAGGCTGACAGTGAGGCACCAGTGTCAGAGGATGGCAGTCTTCCTGTGGAATGGGAGCTGGGAAGGGTTACAAGGAGAAACTTGAGACAGGCTCAGCTCTCAGACCCTACATTACAAGGCCTGAGGCAGGTAGCTAGGGAGGCATCTGATTCTCAAGGATAGGGGGAAATCTGTACACTGGAACAAAAGGTTACAAAACAGATAATGGAACCCTGAGGGATGGCTAGAAGGTGAGAGAGTACAGCAGTTGGTAGTGCCTACAGCCTACCATCTGGCAGTTCTAGCCATAGCCCATGATATTCCCTTTCATATGGGCATAAAATGTATGAAGAGGCATATTATGTAGAACTTCTATTGGCCTGGAATTTCCAGAGATGTAACAGGGTACTGCAGGACCTGTGAGCAGTGCCAAAAGGTAGGCAAGGCATGAGACAAGGTGAGATCTCCTTTGATGCCTTTGCCTGTGATTGAGGAGACATTTCAGAGGGTAGCTATGGATACTGTGGGTCCTCTGAGTACCCCAAGTTCCACAGGGAAAAAGTGCATCCTAGTGTTAGTGGATTATGTTACACGATACCCTAAGGCAGTGGCTTTGTCCTCCGTTGAGGCAGAAAAAGTGGCAAATGCTTTGTTAGAGATTTTCAGCAGGGTAGGTTTCCCAAAAGAAATACTGATTGACAGAGGTGCCAATTTCATGTCAGACCTGCTGGCTTGTCTGTGGAAGTCCTGTGAGGTGAAGCACATGAAGACTACCCCCTACCATCCCCAGACTAATGGTCTTGTTGAGAGGATAAACTCTACAATCAAGTCCATGCTATGGGCATTTGCAGATCAGTTTAAGAGGGAGTGGGAAAATATTTGCCCCATCTGTTGTTTGCTTACAGAGAAGTTCCCAAGGAATCCACAGGTTTTTCACCCTTTGAGTTGCTGTATGGGCATAGGATGAGGGGACTGAATGTGAGCCACAGCTGCTAGATTTAATGTGAGATGAATGGGAAGGTAAGTACGAGTCTCACAAGGAGTCTGTTGTGTCATACAAACTAAACCTCAGGACAAGGCTCAGGGAACTCATGGGCTTGGCCCAGGAGAACCTGGCAGAAGCCCAACAACAGAAAAAGGTGTAGTATAAAAGGAATGCTCAAGCTGGAGAGTATACTGTAGGGCAGCAGGTAATGGTTCTCATTCCTGTCAGACACAATAAGCTGCAAGCAGCTTGGGAGGGACCCTTCAAGGTTGTAAGAAAGGTAAGTGATGTTAATTACATGGTGGAACTGCTAGGCAGATGGCAGGAGCACAGATTGTACCATGTTAACATGATGAAACTTTACCATGATAGAGAGGCCCTTGTGCTCTGCATTTGCAGTGGATTGCTGGGGACTGATCTCCTCAGTGAAGCTCGGGCTGAAACCTCAGTGGAAGGGGTATTAATGTCCCAGCAGCTATCTCCTATCCAGGTTTGAGAAATCCGAGCAGTGTTGCAGGAATTTGGGGACATGTTCACTGGTAAACCAGGGTGCACCCATCTGGGGCAGCACCAGGTGGACAGAGGACCCCAAAGACCTATTAGACAGGCCCCTGATAAGAGTGCCTGAGAGAGTCAAACAGACTCTGAGGGAGGAGGTACAGGAGATGTTGGAACTAGGGGTGATTCAAGAGTCAGATGCTTTCCCCATGCCTAGGACAGATGAGGCCCTAGAACATCTGGGTGAGCCTAACTATCTTACAACCATTGATCTTACCAAGGGTTACTGGCAGGTGCCCTTGACTCCCTGTGCTAGAGAGAAGTCAGCCTTTGTGACTCCTTTTGGCTTGTATGAGTTCACCAAGATGCCCTTTGGGATGAAGAATGCCCCCAGCAACTTTCCAGAGGCTGGTAGATCATATCCTAGCAGGAGCAGGAGGGTTTGCCCTTGCTTACCTGGATGATATTGCCATCTACAGCCATTCCTGGCCAGAACACCTTCAGCATGTCAGGGAGTGCTGGGCAGACTACAGGGGGCAGGGTTGACCATTAAGATGAGCAAATGTCAGGTAGGTATGGCAGAGGTCTCCTACCTAGGACATAGAGTGAGGAGTGGTATGATAAGTCCAGAACCTGCCAAACTGGAAGCTATTCAGGCATGCCCAGCACCTGTTACTAAAAGGCAGGTGAGGGCATTTTTTAGGGACAGTGGGGTACTACAGAATGTTCGTCCCCAGTTATAGTACCATAGTTGCTCCCCTCAGAGACCTGACAAGGAAAAACAGGCCAGATAAGGTAGTGTGGACCCCAGCATGTGAGCAGGCATTCCAGAAGCTTAAAGAAGCTTTGGGGGACCCCTATGTTAGCCAGTCCAGATTACAGCAAATAATTTGTTGTGCAGGTGGATGCTTCAAACCATAGGGTGGGGGCTGTACTTAGCCATATTTCTATAGAGGGAGAATGGCATCCAGTGGTATATCTTAGTCGTAGGCTCCAACCCAGGGAGGAATGCTATACAGCTATAGAAAAGGAATGTCTAGCCATAGTGTGGGCACTGCAGAAACTTCAGCCTTATCTGTATGGAAGGAAATTCACTGTTATGACAGAGCACAACCCTCTAACATGGTTAAACAGAGCCAGCCAGCAAAATGCCTAGCTGCTAAGATGGAGCCTGGGGTTGCAAGCATATGATATTTCAGTGCAGCACTGCAGTGGGATTAGCAATGCCAATGCAGATGGGCTCTCAAGACAGGGAATGGTGTAAGGAATACTCAGACAGACCTAACTCTCTCAAGCAGCATTTCTCAAGGATCACTTGAAAAACTAGCTTGAGTTCTCCAGGGGGGGGGGGGGGAATGTGAAGGCTGCCAGCCTAGCCAGATAGAATTTGTAAATATTAATGTAAGGCACAGGCTTGTTGTCTTAAATGGAAAAACTGCTGTTAGATGTGGTAGTGACAGTTCTAATGCTGTAATTGATACTGTTTCTGTAAAATCAAAATTCATCCCATAGAAAACAGTTTATTTAAACTAAAAAGGCAGCAGTATATCAAAACTATCACCTTGAAGGTTGTTTAAATGAAAGTGTTGTTCCTCATGGGCTTAGAGTGTTAAAAATGCCCACACAAAGGAAGAATATACCAGAACTTCTAGCTGGATGGCAAATGACTAATCTAGAGTGCAGTTTTAAATGTATGCAACTTCTTACCAAATATTCTAAATGTGAAGCAGAATCTTTATCTGCCAGAACAATACAAAGACTTGTTGGGAAACTTTGACAATGATTTAGTTGAAAAGTATATTACAGAGGTTATGGATTCAATTGCTGTATATGCACACAGACTTTGCAAAATTAAGATCAAAAAGCTAGTCAGAGACCATTCTGATTTTAAGGTAGCTAATGTGTTTACTTGGCCTCTCATAGCTGCCTATAATTCAAACAACATTAATTCTGTTCATGAGCCACCCTCTGTTACCAAAGAAATGGCAACAGACACGCCCAATAACCTCAGTGACTGCGGTAATGAATTGATGGTATAATCAACCGATCATAATGAAGCCATGATGTCTGCTAGAGAAGAAGGAGCTAGAAAGAAGACTTTTCAGACAACAGCTCAAGTACACCATTCTAGTGACTATGACAACATGAAAGAATATGGCAGGGAAGTTTGCGTTAACGTAACAGAACAAGACCTGCCTATTTCTTTTTTTTCTCAGCAAAGACTAGCATGTCCACTACCTATAAAGGACTTTACAGCACAGGAGAAGAGACCATGCTCTTGCAGCAGGACACGTATGAAAAGGAAGTTAAAAACGGATGCCTCAGGCACACCAATGATCAAAAAATTCTGGGACAAAAGCAATAAAGTTTAATTTGGAATTTATCATCCCATGTTTTGTCTGATGCTGAAACTTCAGTTTTAATGAAGGTATTCTCATTTATCCCCACTCAAAAACAAGACTTTGCTGAGGTAATATTAGATTTTAAAAGGTTTATCAGAAATATACTGCTGATGCTGAACTTTAAAAATAATGGTATCTATGATGATACTCATAATTTTAAGAAACCAAGCACTTTTATACCTATTTCTAATTCATTGGTCACTGCATTTGAAAAATTATGTCTAGATGATTTTTATAAAATGTATGCTTCTAATAGCCCTTTTTCACAACACAAACAATAAACCTAAAGAAACAAATAGGCATTCACCGAGCTAGACTTAATTTAATTGTAAGTGCTTTCGAATGTAGAAATTTACAAACTTCTTCACACAAACATAAAAATAATATCTGACCAAGTTTAATTAACCCTCCTTTGAAGCTGAAGGCTCTAATTAGATGTTAAATGACTAAATGTGCACTAGTTTTAATATAGTTATATGTTTTAACATATTTGTATGTATATATTTAAACATTTCAATTAATTATAGTAACTTTAGCGTGGTTAAAGGTGAAATTAATTTTATTCAGATTGATTATGTTTTTGTGAATATACTGTGATTTAGTGAAATACTATCTTTTTAAATGTTTTACAGGATATGATGTCATTGATGTGGAGGGTTATTTAAACTTGGTCAGTTATTAATTTTATGTTTGTCTGAAGAAGTTTGTAAATTTCTACATTCGAAAGCACTTACAATTAAATGAAGTCTAGTCCGGTGAATGCCCATTGCCTGTTTGTTTCTTTTGCTTCTAATAACAGCAGTAAAAAATGTGGGAGGAAGTATAATTTAATAAAATCCGAGTATAAGGCATTGAAAATTTTCCAGGAAAATAATAAGTTAATTATTAGACCACCTAATAAAGGAGGTCCTATCATGGTGTTTGACCATGATAGATATAGTAATTATATGATAAATATGCTATCTGATTCTGATTTTTATGTTAAAATACAACAAAACATGTTGATTTTATGATTTTTAATAGTGAGTAACACTATTAAAAATCTATTTAAAGAAGGTTTGATTGATAAATTTTTGTTTGACTATTTAATGGTCTATGATGCTTTGGTACCGGTTATTCAAGGCCTGCCCAAACTGCACAAAGATCCAGTTTGTCCTCCATTATACCCTATTGTAGCGAGGTGGAACTGGTGCACCGAGCCTGCATCCATTTATACAGAAACACATCTAAGACCAGCTTTGAATGCTTGTACTCATATTCTAAGAGACACTCAACATTTTTAGATGATTTATTTTTATTTATGGAAACATGTAGGAGAAACAACAAACTGTATTTGGTGACACTAGATGCTGTGTCCTTTTTCACAGTCATTCCTAATAGTGAAGGAATTAAATGTGTCAAACAATTCTTGGAAAGACATACAGATTTTAGTGAAAGAAAAATTAAATTGGTCAGTGTTTTATTGAATAGTGTCCTACACAATAATATATTTGTATTTGGTGACTGTTTTTACTGGCAGAATCATGGCGTAGCTATGGGTACATCATGTGCCAACAGCTATGCCACTGTTGTTTTGGCATCGTGGGAACAGCAATATATTTTTGATGGACCCTACAGCAAACAGATAATATTCTATCTTCGATTTGTAGATGATGTGTTCCTCCTATGGGAGGGGCCCATCAACACATTTCACGTGCTTACAAGTTATATTAGTAAGACTACTTCATTCTTAATGTTCTCTTCGGTAATGTTAGCTAATAATGTAAATTTCTTAGATGTTAAAGTATTGTTAGATTTAGAAGGTAACATTTCAACACAGTTGTATAGAAAGTCATGCCACTGTAATCACCTTTTATTTAGGGAGAGCATGCATCCTCTGCACATTTTTAAAAGTGTAGTCAAAAGTCAAGTTTATAGAGCTTCTAGACTGATCATATGAGACACAGTGTTTACACTGCAGATCTGTAGCTTAATGAAAGCATTTACTGCCTGGGGTTATACTCAGGATTAAGTCAGTGGAAATGTTGAATTAGTTAGTAATTTAAGAACTAGTAAAGCTAAGCCTTACTTTGGTAGGTAATATAACAGTGAAATGAATTCAAATCATGTGAAGAAGGATAATAAATTGAAAGTATGTTTGTAGTATTCCAGTGATGTAAAACAATATAGGGACATCATTCAAAAGCACTGGAATATTTTAACAACAGACAATGATATCAAAGAAATAGTAGATCTTAAACCAAAGTTTGTCTATAAGAACATGAAATCCTTGAGAAGATGCCTTTGTTACCCTAGGAACAAGGTGACTGATTTTAGTCCTAAGTGTACTACTGCTTGTGGTAAGTGCCATGCTTGAAAGTACATCAATAGTAGTAATACATTTAACCACCCTGATCAGGGTAGATTATATACATTCAGTGTACATGCGACATGTAGTACAGCTCATGGGATGTACTTAGCTTACTGTCCCATATGTTTAAGATTTTACATCAGAAAAACAGATAGAGGCCTCAGAGGTAGAATAAAGGAACACTACTATCATATATTAACTGACCGGAGTTCCGCTGTGGCGACCCCTAACTGGGCAAAGCCGAAAGAAGACCACCACTATCATATTGCCAAGAGCAGTAATGTAAGTACATTATCTAAACATGTTTTAGATACTGACAACACACACTATTTCATGTTTATGGTAATAGGATGTATTTTTGAAAACATTAGGAAGCGTGATATTAGAAATCTAATTAAGCAGTTAGAAGCAAAATGGATAGTCAGGCTCAGGGGAGATTACGAGTATGGCCGTAATGACAGAGTGCCTATTAAACCTAAACTTAAAGCTAGACCATTGAGTAGGAAATAATATAATATTTTTGTATTTTATTATAATTTTGCTTATTTTATGATTTTGATATAATGTTTAACAGTAATTGATGTTTGTTTAGTATGCATTATGTAATCTGTATTATTTAGATAGTGAATTTTAACAGTTTGTGCCTTTAAGATAGAGTGAAGTATAGTCATGTGATACTATGATTAAAGTATTTAATGATCAGTCTTTGTGTTTGTAACATATATCTGATGAAGTAGCTTTGCTACAAAAGCACTCATGTTTTTACTTAGGCATTAAAGACAAAATTATACTGGAGTTTTTGGCTGTCTTGGGTCCTTCTGTTTAGGTTTCAGTAATAAATATAATATCAGTACTTTGCCCCATTACTCTAGCCTCCAGTTCCTTAAACTTATTCTTCAAACAAATGGCATTGTACAGTAGAAAGTTCATATTTTTGCAGTGAAAAAAGGACATTTCAGTTTAATTAATCTAAAATTTAACCTTCTGTTTGCAAGATAACTAATGTGCATAATGAGCAAAAGATCTGGGCATAACAATGAATTTGGATGACATATATTCTTAGAATGCAACCATGTAACCACTGTGACTGATTTTCTAAAACAGATCTTTCTAAAAATGTTGGTAAAGTTCCTAGCTAACACTGCAGCATGGTGCAGGGAAGACATTACAAAAAATAGTTTACATTCATTAATTTGACTTAAACACATATTATTAACTTCCATAGCAAAAGATTGTTCATTAAATCTTCCTACATTATAATTCTCAACCAGAAATATTACATCATATTTTTCTGTGCTACAAATTAGTTTCTCTAATACTGTCATGATGTCTCTAATGGCATATCCACTTAATGAAGAAATAGTAATACTTTCTCTGTTAAACAGATGAAAAGAGCCTTTCAAAACCCTAAGCAAGGAATCTCTAGTGCTAAGAAAGTACAGCTGTGGAAGTAAAGTAACCATAACAGGGGTTCCTATCATGAGATTGAAAATCCCTTTAGGCGAATACAAAGACATCGAACCATATTGCACCAAGTACATAAACCCTGAATGGTCAAAACCGCAAATTTCGAAATGCCGATTTGTTTTGGTTGGCCAATCTGCGGTATAGCTCCATAAGGTAAGTGTACGCTAGATAGGAGTTTAGTGTTAGGATTTGGGTTAAGGTAAGTGCATAGATATGTAATGTTTGTAAGAGTTAGTGTAGTATTAGGTGTAGGGTTTTTTTAAGTGTATGCATGTGTATTATTTATTTTGTTTAGGTGTATGCCTGTAGGGGATGTGCGCATTGTTACGGACCATAGGGTTAGGGAGGGGTTAAGGAGAGTGCATAGATAGTTGTGTTTGTGGGTTTAGTGCAGTGTTGGAGGTAGGGTTTTGGTACTTTAGTTTAGGTTAGAAGTATGGTTTGGTTAGTGTATGTATGTGGTTTATTTTGTTTGGGTAGGTAGTATGTAGCGGGTGGTGGGGTTGGCCGACTATGACATTTCGATATTTTTTTTCGTGGTTTAGTGGGTTCAGGATTTTTATGGTTAGCAGTATAGGGGTCAATGTTTTGGTATTCGCACATAGGGTTTTTCACTTTGGTAATATAGACCCCCATAACAGTATATGTTTGTATGCACATTGCTGCAGTAGCCTCAGCTGTAGGATTATATCCTTGTTAGGATATAACAGTTGTTCAGCTTCCAAATCTTCAGAGCACCTAACATGCACCCAGACCATTAGTCAGATTGAGCAGAGTTAAATAAAAGAGTTGTTTTGGTGCCAAACCCTTCAGAACTTTCATGCCAACTGACAGAGGGAGGATAGAGTCCGGAAAAGGCCACTGCTAGGAAAATCAACAAAATGGTCCTCACTCTGGAAAAACAAAACAAAACATAAGAGGGTGGAGGGAAGCTACTGCAGCAGTGATCATCTGAACATCTATTATTATGGTAAGCTACTAAAAAGTTACTTACCATCTTATTGATTACTTCTGCAGTAGCCTTTTCTATAGGGGTAGGCTACCATAGCTTAAACTAACTGATAGGAGGAAGGACAGTCTGCAGGAGCCCCTGAAGAATGGTCTTAGCAAAGAATGTCCTGACCATGGAGAAGGAATCTAGTTTGTGGTGGTTTGTAAAGGTATGTGTAGAGAACCACGTTACTCCTTCAAGAATACTCTTAGTGTCCAACCATTTCCAAAAAAGCCACAAATAAAGTCAAGTCCCTAACAGAATGTGCCTTGACTCTGCCTGGAATTGCCTTGTTATGGAGACTATAACAAAATGTAATAGCATGAGAAAGCCATTTGCAAATAGTCTGCTTGACGCAGGTTGTCCTTTCCTCTTGCATTTACAAGAAATAAACAATTGATCAGAGTTCCTTTCTTCCTCATTTTTGGGTTTGGTAAAGAAGACGGGGATGGGTAATTTGTCTCAAAGTAAAATCAGATGCCACTTTAGGTTTAATTAAAGATTAGTTCTTAAGGAAGCACTGTCTTTGTGGAAAATGAGGTAAAGTTTATTCACCATAAGAGTTTGCAGCGTACTCTTCTGTACAAAAGTCAGTGTAATAAGAAATCTTCAAGTCATCCTGATGAGTTGATTTCAATGGAACAAGAGTTAATTTTCCCAAGACAAAATTAAGAACCCAAGGAGGAGATACCTATTTTCTAGGAGAGTTAGTATGCAACACCCCTTTCAAAACCTTTTACATGTGAATACAATGAAAGAGGAGGTGTATAGGCAGGCATGTTGAAATGGCTAACAAATGTACCTTGATGAAGGAGTAACACAGGCCAGATGATAATAACTCACATAAATAATGTAGAATCAGAGAAACACTAACTGCAAAAAGGTCCTGGTTCTTGTGTTGGCATCATCTAGTAAATATTTTCCCATTTAATAATACTTAATTTCTATAAGCAGATATTTTTGCCTCCTTTAACACCTGCTGCTCACTATCAGAAAATAGGTGCATAAAAGGTGTTAAGAATCTAGAATATTGGCAGCTAGCTGCAGTTGTTTTGAGATGAAATGCATCAAACAACCTCAGTCTTGAATGAGTAGGTCTAACCTGTCAGGAAACTTGTGGTATTGCCATTTGCCATTTCCAAAAAAAAGGAGAATTACTGTTGTCTGGGCTAGAAGGGAGTTACAACAATGATCTTTGGAAAGTCCTTCAGAGGATATTAGTGGAATGATGGAAAATCAACCAAGAACATTCCTGTCCAAGGAAAGGAAAAGAAAATGCATCTGTTTTCAAAGTCTTTTTGCACAGTCATGAAGCAGAAGTTTGCCAGCTGATTGCTGTAACTGGAGGAAAAAAAATGATCTATCTGAGGTGTTCCCCATAGCTGGATCAATTCTTGGAAAAACGTCTTTGATTTAGATACCGTTCAGGAGGGCCTGCCCTGGTCTTGCTCAGGTTGCCTGCCACATGTTTGCTGTAATGGAATGTAAAATGCCTGTACAGTGACACTGAGCTGCAAAGCTATATTGCAGGCTACCGTGGCTAGTCTGCACAGAGACTAAGATCTGGTTCCCTCTGTGGTGTTGTCTGTGGCCAGTTGTAATGGTTCTGGGTGGACATAGATGAATGAAAAAGTTACGGCCATAGATGACTGCCTAAATGTCTCACATTTTATGTATTTTGGTCTTTTCTGTTCCAGAGATCTTGCATGTTTATCCTCATAGCCACTGCTCCCCAAGTAAAGGTGTCTGTTATAGACTGTGCAGGAGATGGAAGGGAAAATGGGACACCTGAAGTGAGGTAAATTTAGTCTCACCGCCAAAGAATTTCCTTCTCACAAATCCCAAAACTATGACCTGGAGTAAAGAATTTCCTTCTCACAAATCCCAAAACTGTGATCTGGAGTAACAGTGGATATTGGCGCTGAAGCCATACTGAGTTTAGGTACCACTGAATTTTTCTTATGTGGAGTCTTGTTGGAGGAATCCTGAGAATCCAGGTTTAAATGAAACCTGCTCTTTAAGCAGCATTTTGAAATTAAGAAGTTTGCAGAGATGACTGAGTGTTTATACATTTTTGGTATTCACAATGCATTTATTATATGTTTCTATGTAAGTACAACTTGACTTTAATAATGTGTTGTAAGCCATATAGTTTTTACAGTTTATAGTCATTTGATAAAGTGTTATGGCCAGTAACAAAGTATTAATCAATATCATTTTCACCTAGGAGTTGGTAGACTATTTTATGCTTTATTTTATTTTATTTTATTTTATGCATATGTTTATTTTTAGCTCAATTTGTATTTTTATTTTCTTATCATTTTCATATTTCATTTATGTTAACATGTTCAGTTTTAGTGAAGGACGATTTATATTTTCTATAACACATCCACTGTATTACTGTGTGCCTTTAAGTGAGTAAGGAGTGTGCTATACTCTAACAGGATTGGTTAATTTGCTCACCTGAGCCTATTTATTCTGTTTTTAAAATTCATTATACTGCTTCTGAAGAAGTTTGCACATCAGGCAAACGAAAAGTGCTTAAAATTAACAGTTAAATAAAAGCTTTGTTTTTTTTACTTTAGTAAGTTGTCATGGCAGAATTTATTTATTTAATCCTGAGAATCATTGATATTATGAGTCTTAGTCTTCTGAGAAATTCTCTAATTGAGTCAATTTTATGAGTGGAAAAAACTCAGGAATATATATAGATATAGCTCTGTGGAAGAAAAGCATTTTGAATGGAAATGTCTAGGTGAGATCTTAGGAAAACAGTATTGTGAGAAGGAGTTAAACAAGACTTTTGAATGTTCTCCTGAAAACCCAAGTCTGTCTGGAGATCTCTCAACCAAGTGAGAGATTTTTGACATTTTGGAAAAGAAAAAAAAAACTCTGCAAATATAAGTAAGTTATCTAAATAAGGAAACATGAGTACCTTGCAGCAGGCTATCACTTGAGCTAGACACTTTATAAATACCCTTGGAGCAGTGCATAAGCCAATGGGTAATGCAGAGAACTGAGTGTATGTTCTAAACACAGATAGTCTTAAGAAATGTCTGAAATCTGGCTCTATCTGAATGTGAAGATATATGTATTTTAAATCTAAGATCATAAAAAAAAAGTTTAAAGGCTTTCTGGGGGGAGATTCTAATTGTTGTTAGTGTGTCTTCTATTCTGGGAGCTCCTGCTTTCTTCTTGGAACCACCTTGCCATTGCTTTTTAAAGGTCTGCTTACCATCAGATTGCTGTGACTGCTTATTTTCCTTTCTGTAGAAAAAGACACAGAAGTATTATTAAGGCCCATGATAAACTTGAGATAGAAAGCTAAAAAAAAATCTGTGGAATTCCCTTGAATCAGCTTTCCTCTCTCATCTCACTTTTTAAGGATCTCTGCACCAGATGGCCCAATGCTGAGGAGCGATGCTGAGTATATTGGGAAAAAGATGCTAAGGATGAAGCTGCCATGTAACAGGAAAAGAGGAAGGCCTAAGATAAGGTTTATGGATCTGGTGAGAGAGGACCAGGACATGCAGAGGACAGGAAGAAATGGAAACAGATATCCGCTGTGGCAACCCCTAATGGGAACAGCCGAAAGAAGTTGATGATGCAGCAGATGGCCCAATGAATATCCTTCTGTCTAAGGCAGAATTCAAAATTTCAGCTTTAACATCCTCGGGAATTTTTTGAGTATATAAACCAAGCAAACCTCCTCATAACAGTTCCAGAAGCAGCAGCCCTGGAAGTGACATCAGTTGAGTCATAAGTGCATTTCAGAAAGTGAGTAGCCAGTGGAGACACAGAAGCAGTAATATTACACAAAGATGCTTTTTTTCCCTCAGATGAAGGAAAAGAAGCAACAATGTTCCTCATCTGCTCAAAATAGAGAATCATAAACTTTAACATATGAGACTGACAACTGAGAGTAGTAAAAATAAAGGAAGAATACCCCCCCCCAAATCTATCAAATACTTTCCCACCTTTGTCAGAGGGACTGGCATTAATCAAATGTTTAACGACAGCTGGATTTACCTGAGAAATCACTGCTGAGTCTGATCCAGGGTAAGAATATAAAAAATGTATAAGACTAAGGAACTGTATACCATCTATCCACTTTCTTGGGTGCAGCAGGCTGGTGGTTATCCAAGTTACAGGCTGTAATGAAAACACCTTTTAATGCTGGAAGAACAGGAGGAACTGGAATAGGTTCAGTAAATTCCACATTGCAGTAAATTACAATATTTGTTAAGAGACTGTGAAATATCAGTATATTAATGAAACAACTGATTCATTATGGATATTATTTCAGGAAAAAATAAAATCATTCCAAAGGTCTGTCAGAAGCTACACTTCCCTTAGAATAAGAAACCAGAGGAGAAAAAAAAAACAGAAATTGTCCCTTCACAATCATTTTGTGGTCCAAAATCTTGACTCTCTTCAGAAATTTTAGTCTCTCTTTTTCTTTCAATAGAAACATTAGAACTGGAAAGGTCAAGAGCCTGCACTGCTAATCCCTGATCTAAGCCCAGTACATCTCTCTTGTTCAAAGTAACTGAGACAGGAGAAAATGCATATCTAACTTTTTGCTTCTTTTTGACAGGAATTTTAAAGAACAGGACCTAGGATTGACAGGCAAAACCTCCCTAGGGACAGACATTCCAGTCTGTCTATTCTCTGCAGAGACATACTCCTTCCTCAAAGACCAACAAGATTGGTTCTCCCTTTCCTGCAAAGGGATTCCAGCAGCTGCAGAGGATGCATCTAACCATTGGTCCATGGTGGCTGTAGGGATTACAGCTGAAGGATCCAAGAAAAAAAAAAGAATGGCCAGAAGATTTTTTTTTTTGGAGGGGGCTGGAAGAAGGAAGAACTGAGAAACTAGTAGGCTATACGATGGCAAAGCTGAAAATGATGTTTGATTCTTAGGAAAGCTTGGCAGCAACAGTTGGTTAAACAGATACGTGCTAAAGTCAACATTCAAACAAAAACACACTGAAGAGCACTTTAGACACTTACTCCAGCCCCCACAAGTAAAATTACACATTTTATTAATCAAAAGTAGTTTTAAATTAGTATTAGCAACTTTTTTCCCAAAAGTAAAAAAGTAATGTTTCTGTTTAAAAGTTAACAAAAAAAACAAAATAAATCAGCAAAAAAAGAGGCAAAAGGATCCATGAACAAACAATTAAACCTCTTTTGTGACCTTTCCATTATTGGAGCTCGATACAACACACAGTAGCCTCCAGTTGAAAATCCAATATCTTTTATTGTACATCCACACAATGTACATAAAAAGTCAAGCGCTTTCATCCCTCCACACTTTAATACTGAGACTTCATCAGAACAACCATATTAAAAAAAACACTTCCTTTTATACTATATTAATTTGGCTAATTAATTAGCCATTAAAGTGCAAGTCATTAACTATGATACCACAACCACATTTAAAAATGTAGTATAGATATAAATTTAAAGACATTATTAGATGTCTCACAAAAAACTGTACAACCTAGACTACCATTTTTAATATATAGATATCTATATAGTTACATAATAAATAAATATATATATATATATATATATATATATATATATATATATATATATATATATATATATATATATATAAATAAACTGGGTACATAAATATAAAAACAACTGTAAAAAATAATACTATAACGAGTTTTCATCATATAAAATATACAAAAATGGATAGTTTATACCATTGCTACTCTTCTTTAACCATATAAGCAACTTAAAGTGCTCATTGTTTGTAAACTCAATACATAGTAACTCTAATACCATAAAACTTATCTAATGGCATATTATTTATAGTTTCAATGCCCTCTTTTTCAAAATTGGGAGTAAAGATATATATTCTGTCATACCTGGGGGGGGGGGGTTAACTGCATTACGCCTTACCTGTCATTGAAATTCTTTCAATTTAACATAAGTTCCCACCATCCCCCCTTAGGGTCATTAGGGACTACCTCTAAAATTCCAAATTTAAACTTTGTGAAGTTTGGACATTCAGTACTATGCTTAAACAGTGCATTGCTGGTATTTGTCTTTTGTATTGCATACATATGTTCATAAATTCTCTTCTTTAATTGTCTCTTTATCTTACCCACATAGTAATGTCCACACCTTGACATATTTAGCTCACATATTCAGAAACTTCAGCTCAGTCAAGAGTATTTTGGGCATTTATAATTAATTGTTTCTAAAGACACAAAATAATAAACAATGTCCAAGACTGTAAGTGGTTCAACTGTTATCTAATAATACCAGTCTGTAATAATTCTGAAGAAAGTACAGTTTATTTATTTATTTTATTTTACATTTGTTAACCGGGAAATTCCAACTGGACTAGGTCCATTTACAGCGGAGGCCCGGGGAGAAAAGCTCAGAAACATTGTTACAAAAAAAAAAAACAAGAGAAGCAAATTTATACAGTGTAATACGAAGGTCATTTAAATAATACACCATGGAGTTAGATATTTTGCCAGACAAACACTGAAAATATATAAAATAAATTGGAAAAAGACATTTTTCAGTAGAAACAGTCAGGAATTCCATTTAATGTGCAGGTGTATAATAACTGTGACAAAAAGAGGAACAATTGCCCGCTATGAGAAGTAGTAACTAATATCCAGAGTTATTGGCTGGGTATAATACTGTAGAGGGTTAAAGTGAGTAGCTTGGAAGTTGGGAAAAGAAAGGGGGAGATGGGAGAGTAAAGGTTAAGTGATACAAGGACATAACCAGGTGTTTAGCAGATGTGATTTGAGGAAATATTTGAATTGTGGGGTGGTAGAGGCAGTGGTCAGAGAATGGGGGAGGGAATTCCATTTTTTAGCAACGGTGTGGGAAAAGAGCACTTTGCCTGCAGTATTCTTTGCCCTGGAGATGCAGAGGAGAGTTTTGTCACTAGATCGGAGATGCCAATTTGCAGTGTAATGGGTAAAACAATTGGGTATAGATGTGTTTTTTTCAGGGTACATAAGGATGTTATATGCAGTAACTTGCTGGTGGTAGTTAAGTAGTTGTGGTAACTCTAGCCATTTTAGTGCAACACAGTGATGTGTTTTGTAATTGGAGTTTGTAGCAAACTTGGTTATCTTATTGTAGAAGGATTCTAGCTTGTTTAGGTCAGTTTTTCTAATATGGATGAAAATAGGTGCTGCATACAGTAGTATGGACAGAAGGTGACTCTGGGAGAGGGTGACTCTTGCTTGGTGTGAGTTTTTCAGCAGTTATGCAATTAAACTTATTAAAACAGTAGGTGCTCAAATAATCATTCAGTAGTATTAGCAGCATGGCTAGATTATCCTAGCTTAGTACATTTAGGAGCTGGAAGGAGAAAGGTCCAGGAACCCCTGGAGAATGGTCCTAGCAGAGTCTGATCAGGACCCAGAGAAGGAATTAAGTTTGATATACATTGTAAACATATGTACAGAGGACCAAGTTGCTGTTCTGGAATACTTTTAGAATCCAACCTTCCCAAAAAGCCATAGATGAAGCCAAGACCATTGGAGAGTGGGCTTTAAGGCTGCCTGGAATAGTTTCATTATGGTGAGTATAACAAGAGAGAACTGCCTTAGACAACCATTTGGAAATAGTCTGCTTTGACAAAGGTTCTCCCTTCTGCTTCATAAACAAACGGCCAGCACCAAAGTGTAAAAAGCACAGACCACACATAAGTGGATAACTATAACATTTGTTTAATGGTCCCAGTCATATATCTAAAGGTCCCAAACCAGTTTCGGCATAACTGCCTTCCTCAGTCGGATATAAAAACAAATAAATTTCATGAAACCATTTAAATAATACAGTCCATCCAATGAAATCTCCACCTTACATAATATGTCATTTCCTGTAACAAAAGTAATTCATTTAGTGAAGTCAACAATACCAATATAGTTCTTTCTATAAAGATACACTCTACAAATGATCATTGAGCCCAGGCTTAAAAAGACTCCCCAATTTAATGATCCAATATTTCTCTTTCTTGTTGAGAATCAAATGCCAGCCCTGTCTATTGTTCGTGTTACCATGAATTCTATCAATAATCATAAAATAGAATTGGGCAGTATTGTGTCTAGTACAATGTCTATATAATGCATTTGTAAGTTGCTTATTGTGAATATCACTCCTATGTTCTGACATACAGCGACGCAAAGGACGTGAAGTCTGGCCTATATAGAAAGCCAAGCAGGTACATGTAGTTAGAAATATTACCTGATCAGTTCCACAGTTCCCAAAGACCCTGGTGTCAAAAACCCGGCTTGTGTTCTTAGTAGTAAATTGTCTGGATTTAAATATATACTGACATGAAGAACAATGACCACAGGGAAACGTACCCAGTAATCTGTCCCCAGCAATTGTAATTTGATGGTAAACTGCACCTCCTGTACTGACACGTTTAAAATGGGAAAAGTCTGAACTAAGTGTCTTTCCTCTCCTATATGCAAACTGACAATTAGGACCAAGAATCTGATGGAGTACATCATTGGCCCTGAGTATATTCCAATGTCTGGAAATGACATTCCTAATAAGATTAATATTTCGCCCAAAAGTAGTTACAAATCTAATGTTTTCAGACTCCACCCTATGTATTTTATCCTTATATTCCAATAAAGGCATCCTATCCAAACTGGAAACCCAGTTACTGGCAGACATAATGTCATGTTCTTTATATCCCCTCACTCTAAATCTATTAATATATCCACTTGAGAAGTGTTGTAATCCTCCATTGTGGAGCAAATCCTTTTTATATGTAAGAACTGAGACTTGGGGATGTTGCGGATGGTGTGGCTTGGATGCATACTAGTGGCAAAAAATAAGTTGTTATATTGGGGATACTTACGAATCACCTGAGTTCTAAGTGTAATATCTGGGTTTCTAATAACTGTCACATCAAGAAAATTAATTTGAAAAGAATCTGACTTCAGAGTAAACTCAATTCCCCATTCATTATTGTTCAAATACTGAACAAATTCCAATAAGTATTGCCTATCCGCTCACCACACCAGCCAGCAATCATCCAGATACCTACTTCAAATATCAAGTTCATTAATATAGATATTATGAGTGGGGTCATATATCAGCTGTTCCTCAAGATACACCATGAACAAGTCTGCATAGATGGGTGCAAACGAAGCACAACGATCCCTCATAAAATCCTCCGAGGCCAGCTTCGAGAGAAAAATTGCACAGGACACCAAAGACAATCATAAGGCTTTTTTCAGTTATGTTAGGAGCCTGGAATGCAACTCCCAGACTTGTTCTGAGTTGATTCTAAACGACAAAAAATACACTGAACCCACAGACATTTCCAATATCCTGGCAGACAGGTTCAGTGCAAACCCCCACTCCCCACCAAAAGAGCAAGTATCTATCCCAGCAGAGGGCTGCCTCCCAAACATTTCTGATGCTCAGGTGAAGGCTGCCCTCTCCAAAGCAAAAAACACTGCTTCCATGGGACCAGATGGTGTCCCAGGTTGCATCCTACATGAACTCCAAGAGGAACTAATCCCTCAAATAAAACAGATATACAATCTCAGCCTCACTACATGATATGTGCCCACGGAATGGCGTACAGCAACAGTGGTCCCACTCCACAAAGGTGGAGCCTCTACGGACCCTGGAAACTATCGCCCCATAAGCCTGACTAGCTTAGTCTGCAAGGCTATGGAGAGGATCATCATGGAGCTCATAAACAAAGACATTGGGGACCTACAGACACTAGATCCTACCCAGTTTGGCTTTGTCAAGGGCAGATCCTGCCTTTTGAACCTGGTTGTCTTCTTCGAAACAGTCACCAAAGCCATAGATGAAGGGAAGGTAGTCCACACAGCCTATCTGGACCTTGCAAAGGCATTTGACACAATACCCCACTCGGGCATCATAGATAAGCTATCCAGCTATATATATAAGCCCCTATGTCACAAGATGGGTCGCAAACTGGCTCAAAGACAGAACCCACAGAGTGAGAGTTGCTGGAGCCATGTCAGACTCAAAACCGGTCACAAGTGGCGTCCCACAGGGTTCTGTCCTGGGGACACTCTTGTTCAGTATATACTTTTCTGAGGTACAGGCAAATGTGGGAGGACTATGGCTCACCAGATTCGCAGACGACTGCAAACTGGGTGCCATAATTGACTCTCCAGCTGACATAAACATCCTTCAAAAAGGTCTCACAGAGACAGATAACTGGTGCAGCACCATGGTTTAAAGCTAAATGCCAAAAAATGTATAATCATACCATTTGGCAAAAACAATGTGCCCACAAATTACCACATAGGCGGAAACCCATTAAGTACAGAGAAAGTTATTAGGGACCTGGGGACCCAAGTTGATAGCAATCTCTCCTTTGAAAACCACATTGCCAAAGTGGTTAGAAAGACCTTCTACATAGCCCACCTCATCACGAAGGGTTTCACATCTAGATCAAGAGAGGTAATCGTGCCCCTTTATTCATCCCTCATCAGGCCCATCATAGAATACAATGCCCCTTTTGGGATGTACCTTACCCGACACCTGCAGCAATTAGAAAGACCCCAAAAGTATCTCACCAAGAGGATCAAGGGTCTCAAACAGATGCCATATGCTGCTTGGTTAAAAAAACTCCAGCTCTACTCAGTTACATACAGCCTACTTCGAGGCAATCTATGCCTGACATACAAAGCTATGTCAAATCCAGAATTAATGGACATGCTCCACCTCAGTAAATCTAAATCCCTTAGAGCCACATGCTCGAGGGACTTGAACCTCAGCACAGAAATAAATAGAACTTGCTGGAGGGACAGGTTCATAACCCAGAGGCTCCCTTTGCTCTGGAATAGAATTCCAGTTCATGTGAGGCAGAGCACCTCACTGAATCTCTTCAAGAAGAATCTCGATAGGTGGATGGGGGATCGTAGGTTTGTCCCAGGGATTACTCCCGTGTCACTGTTAGACAGAGGCACAGAAAACTAAACCTTAAAAAGGGCACAGTATACTCAAATCAAGGGGTGGCGTAAGCCATACAGAATCAGGCTAGGCTTATAATTGCCCCAGGGCAGATAGCCTAGTATGAACCTATGAACCTATGAACCCTGAACTTGCCATAAACATTCCCCCTGGAAGTAAAACACATTCTTATTGAATACATGCTCAGCCATACAAACAAGTAACATGTTAAAGCCAACTGGATATAAATTAGCTCGATCCAACCAGTATTGCAAGGTCTGAAGTCCTGCCCAGTAGGGAATTGTTAATATATAAAGCCTTTACATCTAGTGTACATAAAAGTCAGTTTGGTTCCAACTGGGTGTCTGATATTATTTTAAGAAATTGTGTCATATCTTGTGTTCTAGCATGTATCATATTTAACAGGGGCTTCAAATATTGGGTCAAAAAAACTGAAAGAGGTGCTGTTATTGAACCAATACCAAAAACTATTAGTCTACCAGGGGGTTTTGTCAGGGATTTATGTTTTTTAGGTAATAGATATAATACCTCTTTCTGTGGATCCAAAACTGTTAGATGTAATCTTACAGAATCTGAAATCATCCCTTCTTCGACAGCGTTACCTTTTAAAATTAGGTGTGGGGTGAATAGGCCTATTCATGTAATGTCTAGGTTTGGACAACTGTCCATTTCCCTCTCCCAGATAATAATCTGTATTCATAATGACCACTGTCCCTCCGTTATCCGCTGGTAATAAAACAATATTTTTATTATCCTTAAGCTGCTGTAAGGCATGTCATTCCCCTACTGAAAGATTATGACCAATTGGAGCCAATTGACTCAATCCAAAATGAATATCCCTAAGCACCGCTTGTTGAAATATAGACACGTGCTTATTCATAGGGGGCATATACTCTGATTTATGAAACCTAAATTCGGTCGATCTTTGAGAGACATCCTGGGAACCAAAACACAATCTTAAATTCAATTTATGACAAAAGTCATGTACATCAGTCACTATACTAGATTCATCCACAAAAAAAACAGGAACATAATTTAGTCCTTTATTCAGAAGTTGTTTTTGTTTCTCAGTAATTTCAACAGTAGAGATGTTTAAAATATTATAATCCACATTCCCTACTGGGACATTAGAGTCTGGAGCAGACCCTCCACTGTGTCTATTCTTATATTTTCTCCTACCCCTCCTCCTACCATGTCTAGAGGGTGGTCATGACTATGCTGTTTCTTTGGATCTGGTGAATCCCGTATGTTGGCATATTCTGTATCCATGGCTGAGGACTCGTCAGTAGGTGTACTGCTATATGTATTTCCCCATCTTCGTAAGGATAGACCTAGGTCTTTTTTTATTATTAGTCCCCCCATGACTTTCTTGGTCTGGGAAAACCTAACAATTTTTTTGGGCATCAAAGGGCTTACCCCTTTGATGGTCAGTCAAATCCCTGTTGAACTTCCGCACTTTCTTTTCTTTGATTTGCTTTTTAAAGCTGATTAACTCCCTTGAGAGCCTGTTAAGGCAGATAGAATATTGAGGTTAACCCTCATACATTTTCAAATCCCCACACGGGTTCTTTACTTCTTCAATATTACCATCTATTATCCGTTCGTAATATGAGCTTAACACACATACAAATAACATGGATGCATTCTGTTGAGCAAGACTCCACTCCTGCAATAATAAATCATCCATCTTACCCACAACGGTGTGTATTTTAACCCTAAGGCCTCTAGGTGCAATATCCTTGCTTTTGTTAAGCTTTAAAAAGCTTAAGGTGCCAGATGTTAGTCCGTAATGTTTTTATGCTCTTTCCTAATTTGTTGAAAGCCAGATTACAGCCATCAACTGGATCAATATTTTGTTCATCAGTGTTCGTTCCATTCACATCCAGAATACCGAACACCCGTATATCATTTTTATCACCACAAAGGCCCTTCAAAATGACCTCAAGATCCATGACAATAAGCTCACAATCTATAAGCTCACAACCCAATTATATAAGTAACTCAAATGACTGGACACCCTTCAACCAATGCTATATCAGAGGACAAACAATCTGTTAAGCCCCAAGGGTGCCAAAAAGCTATAAAGTAATAGTTAATGTGTGAGAGATATATGCATATATCCCCCCATTAAGTCAATGATTATAGCAAAAAAATGAAAGTTCAACAGGGATCAGACCTACACCACCAAAGAAGTCAACCATTCCAAATACCCACGTATATAACCAATAAAATCAACAGGGAAAAATGTTCATGATATACTACTAACACATATCTATTGTTCAATAATTACAACTACAATATAGGCTGAAAGGTGTCATCGTTGTTTTACAGACACCAGTATCAACAAGATATTAGTCCCGACTGTCACTGGCCCAACAGGTTTGTAGTATATCTGATTCACTCCCCAATGTCCAAAAACAGGACCTATGTTCTTGTAAATTAGGGTCCAAATCCCCAAATAAGAGGGAAATACAAATATATGAAAATGTTCATTCGAAAATCACACATCCGGCACATCTAATAAGATTGTGACCAAAGGCAGAAGAAAATCAGTCCAACAATCCACACAAATATCCATCTGTAGTATCTTGCATATGAAAAAATGTGTTGCAAAGGGCATTGTTCCCAGGCCCAGTTTCACAAAAAATATTTCTGGAACCAAACTGTTCAAAAGCACAACCTTTATAAGGATTTTGATAGACAGATAGACCCAAAGCAATACCTATATTCTTGTAGACAAAATCCAATCTTGTCATCCACAACTCTGCCTTATCAAGGGGACTTCCTTCATTGTCAATTAGAACAATGTGTTAAAAGATTTGTTCCTAGCCTGCCAAGTAAGTCACCCTCAAATTTGCAATGTTCATCCTGTACGACCCCTGAATTATCCACATCACCACTCCAAGTTAAGACTGTAGCCTACTGTTAATCAGCTAATACCTGTGAAACAGTTGCAATTTTAATGTACCTTACAAATATTCAACAGTAATCAAATACCAGTTAAGTAACCAAAATATACCAGAAGTCAACGGATCTGTCATAAATTACATCCAGATAAGCTGTCTTTTGTTTTACAAAGTGCAAATGTGGTAATTGCCACAGCACTATTGTGAAAAGCCTCTGTACCTCATCACGGTAGCCAGCATCACAAAGGTCCACTCACACCACAGCACTACTTGCAGCTGCATCCTGAGCCACTCATGTCACCACTATCATTATTCCCTTGCCTTTAAGCAGGCTTCCAGACACATGCACCGCCTGACTAGTAAATCACTCTACATACCTACATATTTCTTCACAAGGACAGTCCTTACTAAAGACACTGTATAAGCTACAGATGCAAAAAAATAAAGCAGAATCATAGACAACTCCATACCACTCCAGCATTCGCACAACCCCTACTAGAAATCCTGACAAAAACATAACATTCCAGGTGTTATGCAAGTTACAGTGATCTCTTGATCGACATCCACACAGTATGATAAATCTTACACATGAATTTTATGCCAATCATTTACCTTTGTTAGTTTCATTCATTAGAACACCACACATACATGTCATTCTCTATATTATAAGCATTGTGAAATAACACTGTACACTACCAGTACATATACATAATCAGTATTACTTGTTCAGAGCCATAAGTGATCCACAGAAGCAAAACCATGTACCCAAAAACATTGCCAACTTGCATGTTCAGTTCCTCTTTCCCAAATGACAGACAAGCAGAAGAAACAGGTTTGAATTTACAATTTACAAGGGTTGCATCAATGGGACCAGCAGAAGAAACAGGTTTGAGTTTACAATTTACAAGTGTTCCATCAACCAGACCAAGTAGTTAAAATTTACAATGTAAACATCATTACATTCAGCCCTGACACAAGTCCCTTACATAGTACTAAGCAGAATTTGAATTTCTGTCATATATACTCACCATTACATTTACCCATGTCCAATACTGCTCTGGAAAGGGAAGTACTGAAAGTGACAGTCACACAGCACTTCCTACAAATTGATGCTCAGACCAATCACTGACATCAAACTATACGCTGACAATACAAAATGTAGTACAGACAAATGATGAAAAGTGTGCTTCGATAGCGATACACTGACCTATGCCTCACTAGTTTACTGCCTGCTCCCTCAGTGCTACTTAGTACAGGAATGCAGTCATCAAATAGTGATCCTTTGCAAATGGCAATGTAATTCCATCGTACATCGTACTTGCCAAGGACAGAATGTGCAGGAACATAAGCATACCCTTCAGAGTTCAAGCCAAAAACACACATTAACAGATCAGTGCATTTACACAGTAATTGCGTGTAACATCAACCAGGCAGTCCATACACTGGCATTAATACAATTGTACATTACATTGCTTATCAATTCTGTACATTTCCAAGTCATGAACAAGTCATACAGTAAAACTTTAATCATCAAGGCATGAAAAACTGTACAATTACACATCCCAAGGCGAGCATAACACACATGCAGAATCTATTTTACATCACATGAATTTATACTAGTAGCACCATGTTAAACATTACAGTGAACAAAAGAGACAAATGCAGCTTGCCATGAATCAAATTGTAACCAAACATCAGTTCTTAGAATGGACAGTTTACATGTGCAAACCCACTGACTAGCCTCTGTCCAACTGTAGAATCTCTAACTAATTATTGATGGTATGAATCTGTATAAACTAGCACTGGAAGTCTTGTTCCGGCTGTTCCGGTTACGGGTCACCACAGCATCTGCATCTTGCTCTGTCACACCAACCACTAGGTAGGTATTGGGGTACTGTCATCCAAGGGGGGAATAAAATGCTTCCTTAACTGTATGACTGTTTTTCATCTTATGGGCTATAAAATGTTTTTAACATTTTTGATTGAAGAGAGGGGAATTAATGTGTGGGATTGGGCAGGTAGTGCTCATGTCTGTAGATGCAAGATAACAAATATTAATCTATATGTGGCAAGCAATAATTTATCCAACTTGTACCTGGATAAGATGTGAAGGAAGAAGGGAGGATTGGATGATGGCATTGGGGTAGACAGCAGAGTCAAAAAGGAGGAATAAATCAGTGCAAACAAGGTAGGGGACTGGGAATTCAAGTTAGAGAGGTTGGACATACCATGGGGGTGAGAAGGTAGTAAGTGTATAGAAATATGTAGGTGAAATTTGCAAGTAAAGAAAGAAACATGATTTGATATGAATGTAATAGTAGTTAGGGCATAGTATGACTGTGGATGGACTGAAAGGAGTAGTAGAAGAGACTTTTTGGGGACAAGCTTATGCATGTTGCTAGTGTCCAAAGTCATCCAGATTTTCAGGCCAGCTCAGATCAATTTGGGTATTGGAGTAAGATAGGCAAAACACACAAAGAGGAAGTTTTCATTTACCTAGAAAGAGAGGATTGCAGGAAAAGTGGGGAGGAAAGGGAAGGGGAGGGGTGAACAAATGGTATCAGAACTAGTGGGGATTATGACCTCCATTATGAAAAAAATGGTACTGGCAAAAGTAAAGATGCTGGGAGTTGATGTACTGCTACTATAGGAAGGGAAGCTAGAAGAGTGAGAAACAGAGAAGCTGAAGAGATCTTGGAGAATGTGAAACGATGGTGTGTTCAGTACTGGTCATGAGGACCCCAAGAGCACTTCAAAATGAGGAATGTCAGTGGTGAAGAATGTTGGCTAGTGGTGGATTATTGGCTGAAAGGTTCCACCAGAAGACACGACAGCCGTGAGTACGGCTCAGCTAGACATATGCACCACCAGCGTGTTTAAGGTTGATGACAAGTGTCCATGAAATGCAGGACATATGAACAGAAATCCCCAGATTGTCTAGTCCATAGAAGTGCGTCCACATCCCAGTCCCGCACACATGAAGGATGTGTAATGGGTACCGTTGAGGGTTGCAGCCATGGGATCCTGGGTATGCAGAAATGTGGCTCTGTATTGTTTGGCAGAAAATCCGTTGTCCCGCCCCGTGGGAGGGATGTGGGTATGGCACATGCCTTACTCCCCACTAATAATGCAAAGCATCCACCGGATAATGCTAAATGCAGGTGTGAAATGTGTACAGCCCTATACCAGTGTCCAGTAGGCAATTCCCATGGATGGACAAGCGTACGACCAAGATGGCACCCATAACTGCAGACCTGGTGGAATTACACAGCTGCAGTCAGGCATAACACAGGAAATACAGATAGGGACTACAGTAGACACTACCCATACAAGGTTAGACCGCCGTGCGAATACCGGCGTACACAGCACTCAATCTGCCAGCACCAAAATGGGGATCACTCACTGCCATACTGCAGAACAAATGGGTGACCTGTGGAACACATACTGATGGCCCACCAACAACGTCAACTAGGAAGGTCAGTCAAAACCACCGGCCAGATGGACACAGTCCAACAAGTTCTACACTTTACACATGCACATTGGTGTCCATTGTAGGACCCAATAATTCATTACTATGGAATATCATACAGCTGTTATCGTTCTACCAGAAGAAGCGACAGCCATGACTATGGCACAGCTAGACATATGCACCACCAGCGTGTTTAAGGTTGATGACATGTGTCCATGAAATGCAGGACATATGGACAGAAATCCCCAGAGTCCCGAGTCCATAGAAGTGCGTCCACATCCCAGTCCCGCACACATGAAGGATGTGTAATGGGTACCGTCGAGGGTTGCAGCCATGGGATCCTGGGTATGCAGAAATGGGGCTCGGTGTTGTTTGGCAGATAATCCGTTGTCCCGCCCCGTGGGAGGGATGTGGGTGTAGCACATGCCTTACTCACCACAAATAACGCAAAGCATCCACCGGATAATGCTAAATGCAGGTGTGGAATGTGTATACAGATAGGGACTACAGTAGACACACCCCATACAAAGTCAGACCGCCGTGCGGATACCGGCGTACACAGCACTCAATCTGCCAGCAAGAAAATGGGGATCACTCGCGTCCATACTGCGGAACAAATGGGCGACCTGCGGAATACATACTAATGGCACACCAACAACGTCAACTAGGAAGGTCATAAGATCTGTAAACTGTGGTGTACCCACTTATAAAGAACATCCTTCAATGAATTAATAGGATCTACATGTTTTGGTGGTGTTAATCTGACAAGACAGTGGCGGATATTTCCTATTGAGACTACTGAGGATTAGTTAAAGCAGTTGCTAACCTGCATCATTACATTAACACCATTTGGGTTCATTTTAGAATAACCTGGTTTTCGTAGCACTACATAATATGGGTAGTCAAACAGACATCCGCGACTGGGGAACATACAGCAGCAGTCAAAACCACTGGCCAGATGGACACAGTCCAACAAGGTCTACACTTTACATATGCACATTGGTGTCCATTGTAGGACCCAAAAATTGATCCTTACAGAATACCATTCAGCTGCTATCGTACTACCAGAAGAAGCGATAGCCGTGACTATGGCACAGCTAGACATATGCACCACCAGCGTGTTTAAGGTTGATGACAAGTGTCCATGAAATGCAGGACATATGAAAAGAAATCCCCAGATTGTCGAGTCCATAGAAGTGCGTCCACATCCCAGTCCCGCACACATGAAGGGTGTGTAATGGGTACCGTCGAGGGTTGCAGCCATAGGATTGTGGGTATGCAGAAATGGGGCTCGGTGTTGATTGGCAGATAATCCGTTGTCCCGCCCCGCGGGAGGGATGTGGGTATAGCACATGCCTTACTCCCCACTAATAATGCAAATCATCCACCGAAGAATGCTAAATGCAGCTGTGAAATGTGTACAGCCCTATACCAGTGTCCAGTAGGCAATTCCCATGGATGGACAAACGTACGACCAAGATGGCACCCATAACTGCAAACCTGGTGGAATTACACAGCTGCAGTAAGGCATAACACAGGAAATACACATAGGGACTACAGTGCACACTCCCCATACAAAGTCAGACTGCCATGCGAATACTGGCGTACACAGCACTCAATCTGCCAGCAAGAAAATGGGGATCACTCGCTTCTATACTGCGGAACAAATGGGCGACCTGCGGAACACATAACTAATGGCACACCAACAACGTCTACTAGGAAGGTCATAGGATGTTTAAACTTTGGCGTTCCCACTTATAAAGAACATCCTTCAATGAATTATTAGGATCTACATGTTTTGGTTGTGTGATTGTGACAATACAGAGGCGGAAATTTCCTAATGGAACATCTGAGGATTAATTAAAGCATTTGTTAGCCTGCATCATTGGATTTACACCATTTGGGTTCAGTTTAGACAATCCCGGTTTACGTAGCACTACATAATATGGGTAGTCAAACAGACATCCGTGATTGGGGAACATACAGCAGCAGTCAAACCCACCGGCCAGATGGACACAGTCCAACAAGTTCTACACTTTACATATGCACATTGGTGTCCATTGTAGGACCCAAAAATTTATCCGTACGCAATGTCAACCGGCTGCGATTGAGAGACCCAGAAGAACTGACAGCCGTGACTACGGCACAGCTAGACATATGCACCACCAGTGTGTTCAAGGTTGATGACAAGTGTCCATGAAATGCAGGACATATGAACAGAAATCCCCAGATTGTCGAGTCCATAGACGTGCGTCCACATCCCATTCCCGCACACATGAAGGATGTGTAATGGGTACCGTCGAGGGTTGCAGCCATGGGATCCTGGGTATGCAGAAATGGGGCTCGGTGTTGTTTGGCAGATAATCCGTTGTCCCGCCCCGTGGGAGGGATGTGGGAGTAGCACATGCCTTACTCCCCACCAATAATGCAAAGCATCCACTGGAGAATGCTAAATGCAGCTGTGAAATCTGTACAGCCCTATACCAGTGTCCAGTAGGCAATTCCCATGGATGGACAAGCGTACGACCAAGATGGCACCCATAACTGCAAACCTGGTGGAATTACACAGCTGCAGTAAGGCATAACACAGGAAATACAGATAGGGACTACAGTACACACTCCCCATACAAAGCCAGACCGCCGTGCGAATACCGGCGTACACAGCACTCTATCTGCCAGCACCAAAACGGGGATCACTCGCTGCCATACTGCGGAACAAATGGGTGACCTGCGGAACACATACTAATGGCACACCAACAACGTCAACTAGGAAGGTCATAGGATGGTTAAACTATGATGTTCCCACCTATAAAGAACATCCTTCAATGAATTAATAGGATCTACATGTTATAGTGGTGTTATTTTGACAATACAGTGGCGGATATTTCCTATTGTGACTTCTGAGGATTATGTAAAGCAATTGCTAACCTGCATCTTTGGATGTACACCATTTGGTTTCAGGTTTGAAAAACCTGGATGTCGTAGCACTACATAATATGGGTAGTCAAACAGACATCCGCGATTGGGGAACATACAGCAGCAGTCAAAACCACTGGCCAGATGGACACAGTCCAACAAGTACTACACTTTACATATGCACATTGGTGTCCATTGTAGGACCCCCAAAATTTAACCCTATGCAATAGATACGAGATGGAGCGAGCGACGCTGAAGGAGTAACAGCATGACTACGGCACAGCTAGACATATGCACCACCAGCGTGTTTAAGGTTGATGACAAGTGTTCATGAAATGCAGGACATATGAGCAGAAATCCCCAGATGGTCGAGTCCATAGAAGTGCGTCCACATCCCAGTCCCGCACACATGAAGGATGTGTAATGGGTACCGTCGAGGGCTGCAGCCATGGGATCGTGGGTATGCAGAAATGGGGCTCGGTGTTGTTTGGCAGATAATCCGTTGTCCCGCCCCGTGGGAGGGATGTGGGTATAGCACATGCCTTACTCCCCACCAATAATGCAAATCATCCACCGGAGAATGCTAAATGCAGCTGTGAAATGAGTACAGCCCTATACCAGTGTCCAGTAGGCAATTGCCATGGATGGACAAGCGTACGACCAAGATGGCACCCATAACTGCAAACCTGGTGGAATCACACAGCTGCAGTGAGGCATAACACAGGAAATACAGATAGGGACTACAGTAGACACTCCCCATACAAAGTCAGACCGCCTTGCAAATACCGGCGTACACAGCACTCAATCTGCCAGCACCAAAATGGGGATCACTCACTTCCATACCGCGGAACAAATGGGCGACCTGTGGAACACATACCAATGGCACAATAACAACGTCAGCTAGGAAGGTCATAGGATGGTCAAACTATGGTGTTCCCACTTATGAAGAACATCCTTCAGTGAATTAATAGGATTAATGTCAATTGACCATGGAATACACCTAATCAACATCAAAGAACCGCTGGCACCTTATGGCACACAATCCAAAACACACATAGGTAGATGAAACAGTCAACGTAGACATTGTCCAGGACAGGTCACAAATGGTATACAAAGGTTCCTTCATAGACATGTAAGCTTTCACCCGTAGGCTGGTCAGACTTACACATAACATAAAAGCATCCAGGCTTTAAATATCCCCTTACACTTTCATTGGTTAATTTCTCAGCAAACAATGAACATGTAACCACAGCATATAAAGCACAGACGCAATGTTAACTACACACACATATATTAACATCTCCAAAAACATGCTATTAACACATGTATTATATGATATTGTACTATGCCTAATACTCATCAATCAAAGATCTAACAATATATATAGAAGATATGCATATCATATCAATGTAATACAGTGGTACACAACTGAAAGAGTGGACTAATGTGTGTTAACTGTATATCTGTACCTAAACTACATTCCTGTTACGGGGGTTTAAGCCACCTGCTTCTCAAAAGAGGCTTCATCAGTGTTTCATCAGCCCTGGTGTGTGGTCAACCCTCCACCTAATAATCCATCTAAATCCACATTCTAAAGCATAGTTGATGAGGTCCCCCCTCTGCTATTATAACCTAGCCTTCGTAAAACACTGAATGTAGACGTATGCCTTGTGATGTGCTCATAGCCGGCCGTAGGCATACGCCAAATCCTGCGGCTGCCTAGGGCACCACACTAGTATGGCCACCTGTCTAGTAGGTATGTCATGTAGGTATACCAGGATGGGGGCACCATGTGTTGTGGTGGTGGGCGCCATGGAGCCCTATAGCCTAGGGCAGTGGTCGATCTAAGGCCGCTGCCGTAGGAGGGGTAGTACGGTCTGCAGGTATGTGCAGAAGTGCACATGAAACAGCGGTCCACAAGGATTACCCATAGTGGTGACACCTGCACAGATGGCTATAGCGGGACACACACACGACCATGCATACAGCACAGTTAGACATACACACACCATAAATAGGCAATTACACACAAGGTTTATGGCGTGTATGGGTACAGTGTCAGTACAGCAAGGATAGCTGTCTGCCACGATATCCAGCAAATGTCTCTAGGGTGTTCTGGAATACGGATGTTGCATGAACAATGAGTGGATATGCATCGTACCACAGTTCTATGTGTCAGCCGTGCAAATATGCGATACATGGGACAGACAGCTGTCCATGCAAGAGCAGCGCTATGGGCACAACATAGGAATGTAGATATTCAACGACAGAGATACAGACGGACACATGTGGCAAGCCCGTGAGTGTAACGTACACAGCACCACCCCACCACACCATAGCAGGGTGCACGTGGAGAACACGCTACGGAGGTCGCCAACCACAGCAGGCACACAGGCAGTCCACGAGCTGCATCTCACCATCCACAAACACAGGGATGGCGGCAGGATATGAGTGTTCTGCGGAAACTCTAAAGCCATACCCTATGAACCCATGCAGCTGGGAGCATAGACACACACACACATGTGGCAGGCATGGTGATTGACCACACCCCCACATACCCAACCGCACAACAGTATGACACAGGTATGGAACGCGCTACGTGGACCACCGAACACAGCACTGTCAGAGGCACATGTCCAGGTGGGTGACAACATCCGTAAAGGAATAGCCGCCGATAGCCAAGGTATGTGTTGCCAAGTGTCTAAAATAACTACACTCTACTAGGGAAGCTGTGAACACACACACCCCACACACACACGGGGAAGGGCCGGGAGTTGAACCTACGCCTACCTACATGTACTCACTACAGCATGATGCATTTACAGAATGCGCTACCGAGATTACTGAGCACAGCGCTGTCAGAGGCATACTTCTAGGCGGGTGACATCACCCGTAAGGGAATAGCTGACAATAGCCAAGGTATGTGTTGCGAAGCATCTAAAAGCATGTTCATCTGCAGAGGCAGCTGGAAACACACACACACACAGGGAAGGGCCGGGAGTCAAACCTACGCCTACCTACATGAATTCACTACAGCATGATGCATTTACAGAATGCGCTACCGAGATTACTGAGCACAGCGCTGTCAGAGGCATACTTCTAGGCGGGTGACATCACCCGTAAGGGAATAGCTGACAATAGCCAAGGTATGTGTTGCGAAGCGTCTAAAAGCATGTTCATCTCCAGAGGCAGCTGGAAATACACACACACACACACACACACACAGGGAAGGGCCGAGAGTCGAACCTACACCTACCTACATGAACTCACTACAGCATGATGCAGTTACAGAACGCGCTACCGAGATTACTGAGCACAGTGCTGTCAGAGGCATACTTCTAGGTGGGTGACATCACCCGTAAGGGAATAGCTGACAATAGCCAAGGTATGTGTTGTGAAGCGTCTAAAAGCATGTTCATCTGCAGAGGCAGCTGGAAACACACACACACACACACAGGGAAGGGCCGAGAGTTGAACCTATGCCTACCTACATAAACTCACTACAGCATGATGCATTTACAGAACGCGCTACCGAGATTACTGAGCACAGCGCTGTCAGAGGCATACTTCTAGGCGGGTGACATCACCCATAAGGGAATAGCTGACAATAGCCAAGGTATGTGTTGCGAAGCGTCTAAAAGCATGTTCATCTGCAGAGGCAGCTGGAAACACACACACACACACACACACACAGGGAAGGGCCGGGAGTCGAACCTACGCCTACCTACATGAATTCACTACAGCATGATGCATTTACAGAACGCGCTACCGAGATTACTGAGCACAGTGCTGTCAGAGGCATACTTCTAGGCGGGTGACATCACCCGTAAGGGAATAGCTGACAATAGACAAGGTATGTGTTGCGAAGCGTCTAAAACCATGTTCATCTCCAGAGGCAGCTGGAAACACACACACACACAGGGAAGGAACGAGAGTCGAACCTACGCCTACCTACATGAACTCACTACAGCATGATGCATTTACAGAACACGCTACCGAGATTACTGAGCACAGTGCTGTCAGAGGCATACTTCTAGGCGGGTGACATCACCCGTAAGGGAATAGCTGACAATAGCCAAGGTATGTGTTGCGAAGCGTCTAAAAGCATGTTCATCTGCAGAGGCAGCTGGAAACACACACACACACACACACACACAGGGAAGGGCCGCGAGTCGAACCTATGCCTACCTACATGAATTCACTACAGCACGATGCATTTACAGAACGCGCTACCGAGATTACTGAGCACAGCGCTGTCAGAGGCATACTTCTAGGCGGGTGACATCACCCGTAAGGGAATAGCTGACAATAGCCAAGGTAAGTGTTGCGAAGTGTCTAAAAGCATGTTCATCTGCAGAGGCAGCTGGAAACACACACACACACACACACACACACACATGGAAGGGCTGGGAGTTGAACCTACGCCTACTTACATGAATTCACTACAGCATGATGCATTTACAGAATGCGCTACCGAGATTACTGAGCACAGTGCTGTCAGAGGCATACTTCTAGGCGGGTGACATCACCCGTAAGGGAATAGCTGACAATAGCCAAGGTATGTGTTGCGAAGCGTCTAAAAGCATGTTCATCTCCAGAGGCAGCTGGAAACACACACACACACACACACACACAGGGAAGGGCCGAGAGTCGGACCTACGCCTACCTACATGAACTCACTACAGCATGATGCAGTTACAGAACGCGCTACCGAGATTACTGAGCACAGCGCTGTCAGAGGCATACTTCTAGGCGAGTGACATCACCCGTAAGGGAATAGCTGACAATAGCCAAGGTATGTGTTGCAGGCCTAAAAGCATGTTCATCTGCAGAGGCAGCTGGAAACACACACACACACACACACACACACACAGGGAAGGGCCGGGAGTCGAACCTACGCCAACCTACATGAACGCACGACAGCATGATGCATTTACAGAACGCGCTACCGAGATTACTGAGCACAGCACTGTCAGGAGGCATACCCCTAGGTGGGTGGTATCATCTGCAGAGGCAAGGCGGCCGATAGGGAATGAAGACAGAGTGCGCAGTCACACAGCCTGTTACCATCTCAAGGTGGCCGTACAGTAACACGGTAGTGCTGCAGTCGGGAATACCAACTAACTACGGAGCAGTACATCACGACATGAATATGGGATGCACCACATACAGTATACCCTATGAGAGGGCATCCGGCATGCAGGATGTAGGCAGCCATTGTGGCATAACAGCCACATATGAGTCACCTGGATGGTCACCATGGCTATGCAGGATGTCATTGGCCATGGCTACACGCCTAGTAGCAGACATCGGTGCCGACTGTAGTGTGTAGCCCCGAATGGTGTACTGGCCATGCCTCTCACACCTAGCGGTTGCGAAGGGGAGACAGACATGCTCACGGGGTATCAACGCAGACGGCCGCGGTGTGCACTGTACTGTGTGTCCACCTACACAGCTGCTTACTGGGCATGCTCAGACACTTAGAATCGGCACAGTGCAGACATGCATACACATGGGGCGACGGCATGGGAGGCAGAATGTGGACCGTCGTGTGTGTCCACCCACACAACAGCAACCCGGCCATGCCACAGATGTGGCAGTTGCGAGGGAAACAGGCATGCACATGGGGTATCAATGCAGACGGCACGGTGCACTGTACTGTGTGTCCATCTACACAGCTGCTTACTGGGCATGCTCAGACACTTAGAATCGGCACAGTGCAGACATGCATACACATGGGGCGGCGGCATGGGAGGCAGAATGTGGACCATTGTGTGTGTCCACCCACACAACAGCAACCCGGCCATGCCACAGACGTGGCAGTTGCGAAGGGGAAACAGGCATGCACACGGGGTATCAATGCAGATGGGCGCGGTGTGCACTGTACTGTGTCCATCTACACAGCTGCTTACTGGGCATGCTCAGACACTTAGAATCGGCACAGTGCAGACATGCATACACATGGGGCGACGGCATGGGAGGCAGAATGTGGACCATCGTGTGTGTCCACCCACACAATAGCAACCCGGCCATGCTCACACACGTAATATGTGCTATGCGCTGTCCGGCATGCAGACGGAGTGCACACACCGCAAGTCACGGCCAGGTAAACCTGTACACACACACAGGGTGGACACACATGCAGTCACACGTACACACATAGATGACAGCACAGGCGTCACGGGTGCAGGTTGAACATGTACACACCGTAGTGAACACTGTAGCTGCTATGCCAGCACCATGTCATCAGTGCAGCAGTATGCCTCACGGTCCAGCAACTGCATGTGACATATGTCCAGAAGACTATGTGGCAGTGTAAGTCCGTCGTGCAGAGTACACATGTACTATCAATGATCCCACAGGTGTAATGTAGTCCACCCGTACCGGTATACATGGACAGGCATGCTCCACACATACCACGGGCCTGACACGGGTATGACACATGACTGCAGCTGTACCACAGTGAAACAATGTCCGGATATGTCACATATGTGATTTCCTGGCTGTGTGCATGGACTGCACGCAGGACACATACAAAGCCTGTGATGTACCACATGCATAACACAGGTGTACGCAGTAATACACACACGAAGGGAAGGCGGACACATGTCTGTGGTATGCACCCCCTACAGGGTGTAGCGGTGTTCACTGGGACACATACCCTTGTACAGTTTGCCTGTGACAGCTGTGATACCATACCACAGTCCATGTTCCATGTATGTTGACACACATGTCACAATGTAGCAATGCATACACACATGGCAACAGGGGATACATGTGACACGTGTACTGTGCACGGTGCAGCCATGCAGGAGCGGTGTCCGGTGTCCGTAACACAGTTGCAACCCCCTCCTACATGCATACCCATCATGGGGGCCATCATATGGTGGCATAGTAATAGCATGCATGGCAGTCTGTGTGTACACCATTTGTTTAAACACCTGTCCACATGCATGTGTGCAGGTGCTGGTCACAGGTGAGTCACACACCATCCTACCTTGCCATGTGCATATAGTCTGCTATGTCGCCTTTACATGACAGCGCTGCCATGATGCATACCCATCGGCCATGCGTGATCGACCATATGTCACATTGCCACTGTAACCCCTACCACCTCCCAAGTGCAGATATTGGCACAGCTGCCAGATACAGTGGTAGTACGCAGGATGCACCACATACCGCTGCACGCCTGCCCAAATCCCATGTAGCGGGTGTGGCATTCCTAGCACCAACATGTGTGCAGGAATGTGTGCCCATGTATGCCACAGATCGGGGACTATGTGCCACGTGCCACACATCACTGTACACCATGGTAGAGATCTGTACCTATCTCAGTGTGGGGTGCATCGATGTGGCTGGTGTAGTACATGCAACACGTCATCCCTCCGTGTAGACATGTGTGGCCACCACCATGTCAGTGTGTCAACATGTGTGTATGTCTGCTGCCTGTTGAGAGGGTGTATGCAGATATAGTGTTGTGACTGGACACTGACCACACAGGGTGACCATCCCGTACTGGTGCTGCATTGTACAGCCCTGTCATTACCATACCTGTGAGCCTTACTGGCCACCTGTGCAAGACCACCCCCTGTGACATGGCGTCGGTGCATTGTCTTGTGAGGGTGCTGACCACACAGACAGGTGTCCCCATCTGCACACAATGGTGTGTGTGCCATAGAGGTGTATGCACCGTGAATGCGGGCATATTCCTGTACCGGTACAGCATCCGACTGTCGAACACCGTGCACCACAGCTGACAGGTGACACCTGCGGTCAGTAGCCAGCACACTGCGTATGACACCTGCAGAATGTCACCATACCTGTACTGTGTCATGCCATGTATGTGATGTCTCTGTCCACCGTAGCCTGTGGCACCGACCACAGGCGTCAGGTGCAGTATATGTGTGGACATGTGCGTCATGTACCATGTAAGCAACGTTACACTGTATCCGGCTCCGTGCTCCGCAGGTTTATGTGTATGACCTCTCTTCTTGCAATCCCGACTGTCTGTTCTCTATATCACAAAAGCTCTGCACCTGCCCCCATAGTATTCCTACATAGGTAAAGTACATGTATACTAAATGGAGTACTACACTGGCCTAGAATCCCCTTGTGTACCCACTTCCCTATAGGTGCCTTCTGACCCAGTTACACAGCAAATGCATTCACGTTGTCTGGCGTGTTGAAGGGTCAATTGCTAGCGACCTCTCCTGTTCAGATGGTGAATCTGGGCGTCCTGGCCACTGTTACAGGTGCCTCATGGACATGGACAAGCCGCACCTCCCCCAATGAACATAATACATGTGACAGACGCAACTATATAGCCAGACAGGGGCTGTGCTCTCTCAAACCATGACCGGCAAGACCACGTGGGAGGGGAAGGACACCATGCACACCACATACCCAGTATCACATGTGACTATCGCAAATGCTAATCAAACACATGAACACACTAAGACATACCTGGAGGTACTGTTAAGACATGTCACGAACCTAACGAGCCCTCTGAAGCAGACACACAAGCAACTGCCTCCACAAGACATAGGACATGCAACACATAGTTCTCAACGTCAGTGTGCTAAACTGTCAGAGCCCCAAAGGCAACACACACACTGCCAGACACACCTGTAATGGGTGACGCCACTGTCAGACACACCGATGTCCCACCCACCAGACTAAACAAGGGAATGATCACAGTAGGCTGCCTGCCGGGCGCTGGAATACGCCACATAACACACGCACTCAGGTCACTCCGCAGCATGTACAGGTATGACGGTCATTGCCCATGCTGGTGTCAACGACTGGAGACATACCACCCTGGGATACATTAAAGGAGACATAGAGGGCCACTCAGATTGTGTAGCCCAGGCCGGCATGTCCCTGACCCTGGGCAGTATCCCACCCTCATCAAGTATGATGCCACTATACTGGCTCAAAGTGGTCACCCTTGATAATGTGCCTGGTTACCGGTGTCAGTCTGAGGGGATCCAGATTCCTCATACCTGGGATGACATGCTTGGCACGCCACGCCCCTTCGCATGGTATGGCTCGCACCTGTCACCCCTGGTCTTCAAGGGTTTGGCTAAGGCACCTGCCACCCCCACAGTGCCCACTGCAGGCATGGCTGGAATGATAAACCTACCACCCTACACTACAAACCTGGAGAACACACAGGGTAATACTGCTCACTGCCAGTGGTCTACGGCCAAGCTGCACACCCTCAAATGCCCTCCTCAGTATGGAGGACATCGATGTCAGTGCTGTGACTGAAACATTGATCAGGGCTGCTGAGAGCACCCCAGCACTATCGGGTCATACCCCATATCACGCGTTCAGGACCATAACCCGGACCTAACACAGAAGGAGGGGGAGTCTCCATTTCCATGAAGGATACACACACCTCCATGTTGGCAGAGATGCACGTAGCAGCGGGGAATATCCAGGTGCAATTAACCATGGGTAGGACTGCCCTACAGTTTGTTGCATGCTACAGACCACCCTCCCAAACCCAGGATACCTGCACAGCCTTCCTGAAGACACTGGTGAGTGTGAATGCTCTCACAACACCGTCATATTGGGTGACATCAACCACCCATACATAGACCGGGAACATTACCCAGGACACAACACCCTACACCAAAGGTCCCAGGTGTTCATACACCTGAATGCTGTGGAACAACCATGCACCATACCCACAAGGGGGGGACGTATACTGGTTCTGATCATCACACATGGGGACGATATGCTCCACACAGGATGTACATCCCTCAATGGTGATGTCAGACCGTATAGTGAACCCACTGGAGATCCGCATCCTGCACCCAACACCGGCATGGGAGACCACAGTGACGACCTCTCCACAGTGAACCACACATGTCATACGACCAGTGTGGTACCCTACAAGGCCTCCATGCCAGTGGTAAACACAGGCCACACTGCTGAAACCCTTACAAATGCCTTCTATGAGCACCCCCAGGAATGTCTGCACCAAGCGATCCTGATAACATCAGGACCTTGTCCGCCGAAGGCAGGCACATGGTCTGGTGGACCCCAGCCATTGACAAACCGTACAACAAGAGTTGGAGCTAATACATGACAGAGCAATATCAGTACCAGGGAAGGCATCACTGATTAATACCGGCGTTAACATACGATCACTCATACAATCATCCAAGGCCGCCTGTGGGAGTGGTACTGCAAAGGACACATAAGACAACCATAGGGCCTTCCTTAGCTGTGGTAGGAACATGGGTGGGAGCACGCAGTCATGCCCGGAATTACTCCAGAATGGTACAATGATCACTGCACCCACAGACATTGTCAACAAACCAGCGGACATGTTCCATGCATACATCTACCCTCCCCCAAGAGGGACATATCCATCCCACCAGAGTCTAGCCTCCCAAACATCCCGTATGCCCAGGAGAGAGCTGATATCTGTTAAGCAGTGAACACAGCATCAATGGGACCAGATGGTGTCCCTGGCTGTGTGCTACACAACCTCATTGAGGCCCTCACCCCGCACATAAGGCCGCTGTTTCATCTTAGGCTTACTACGGGCTACGTCCCCGATGGATGGCATACGGCAACTGTGGTCCCACTACACCAGGGTAGTGCTCTTATGGACTGTGGACATACCTGCCCTATTAGCTTGACAAGCCTTGTCTGCAAAGCTGTGGGGAGGTCCATACTGGAGCCCATAAATAAAGACATTGGTGTACAGCCAATACCGGAACATACCCACATCGACTTAGTCAAGGGCAGATCCTGCCTCCCAAACCTGCTCGACCTGTCTGGAGGAGTCACTAAGGCCATTGATGGGGGTACGTCGGTTTGCACAGACTACCATGACCTGGCGGGAGCGTTCAAATCACACTCCACGTGGGCATCATGGAAAGGCTCACCAGCGTACATGTGGAGACATATGTCACACGATGGTTTGCCAACTGGATGGAGGTCACACCGCACAGGGTTTGTGTTCCTGGTGCCATGTCAGACTCCAAGCTGGTCTCGAGTGGTGGCCCACAGGGCTCAGTCCTGGGCACCCTCCTCTTCGGCATTCAACTTTCCAATGTGCATGCAAACATAGGGGGATTGTGGCAGACAAGGTATGCAGATGACTGCACACCGGCCACCATACTCAACACCCCATCAGACACGGACATCCACCTGGGGTCTCATAGAAATGGATAACTGGTGCCAGAGCCATGGCCTAATGCTACATGCCAGGGAAGGTGTAGACCTACCCGTTAGGAAAGACATGTTCACCCCGACTTACCATATAGGTGGTAATCCATTAAACATGGTGAACGTGATCAGGGACATGGGTACCAAACCTGTCGGTAACCTCTGTCGACACTCACATTGCCAATGTGGTTGGGAAGACATTCCACTGTGGCCACCTGGTCATGAAGGGATTCACATCCACATCAGGGGAGTTCATTGTACCCCTGTACTCTTCACACATCAGACCAATGATTGCGTACAATGCCACATCTGGGATGTACCTAACCTGACACCTGCAGCACTCGGAAGGACCTCAAACGTTTCACAACACAGGGATAAAGGTGCTGAGACATGTGTCACACGCTGCCCGACCGAGGGGACTCCGGCTGTATACCTTCTCAGCCCGTCTGCTCTGTGGTGATCTGTGCCTGACATACACGGCCATGTCCGACCTGGGTGACATGGACATGTTCCACCTCCTAGGCTCCAAGCAAACACGGGCACAGAAGCAACTGACAGAAACCTCAACACGGACATAAATAGGATGTGCTGGGGGGACAGGGTCATCACCCAGAGACCCCCTACAAAATGGAAAGGATTCTCAGCCCATGTGAAGCAGAGCCCCTGACTGACTTTGTCCAAGAGTAATCCTGACGTGTGGATGTGTGATCGTAGGTATGCGCCAGTCATCATCTCTGTGTCACTGCTGGACAGAGGGACAGCGGACCGATGGATGTAGTATCCTCATCCTACGGGGTGGTGAAAGCCACACACACTCTGGCTAGGCTTACACATGCCGTAGGGCACATAGCCTGGTATGTACCTATGCGCCTATGTACCTATGTAGGGGTCCATGCAGGTTGCGGGTACCTGTGGTATGCTGATATTGCCAGATGTGCCTGTGGGTAACCCACAGCTACACGTAGGGGACTGATAACAGTGCTCCCAGTAGGCACATGCAAGTACACCATATTTGGCATACAGGTTAACAGAACCAACATGGTGCTACACATGTAACCGCCATGCATACTGTGTACACAGATCAATGTATGCTGCACCTGCACTACATGGTATGTCTGCTGCATGATGTCAGTACACAACCCACGTCACATACGCACCTGTCACCTGTCATACACAACCACTGCAACATACACATCACGCACTATGCGGACACAGGTATCACATACACCTTTCACTATCTTGTCCACCCTGTGCATCAGAATATGTTTGCATAACCGTGCACCGATGGTGTGGATCACGGTGCTGTGGCAGAGGCTTCATCATATGCACAGGGTGATATGTGTGCCAGGGGCATAGGCTGTACCAATGGATGACATCATGTGTGTGTGTAAGGGCCTGTGCATTTACTGGGCATGACTGTGCAGAATGCATGTGGATGTGGTGGAGCCCTACAGTTGTGTCTGCTGTGTGTGGGTATGTGTGTACACAGTTCAGCCATCTGTGATGCCTACACGGGGTATACTTGGCAGCCCCAGACTGTACAGTGCAGGTTGCACGGCTCACTGTGTTCGCCGCGCCACGTGACCTGTACCTGCCTGGGGTCACGGGCACTACCGGGTGGAGGTATGGAGTGGCCACTCTCCGATGACACATGTCCGCTGGAACCGTGTCCACGCTGGGACCAGCCAGGGCCATGTCCACGTGGCCTGCTGTGTCCTGGTGTGGTTGGTGTAGCACCAGCTGCACTGCTGCTGCTACCAGCACTGTGTGAGTGGGCATGAGAGGTGGCACATTACGTCGACCTGCACTAGGTGGTGTTGCTGGCCCACGGCCACGTGTCCCACCTCACCCCTACCAGGTGTTCCAGCACAGACAGCTCACGCTCGCGGATTGACATGCCTCGGTCGAGGATTCCAACCATCTCACCTAATCTCCTATCCAGAACATCGGCAAGCTGCTGTTGAGCATTCGCCAATGACTGGATGTTCTCATTTAAGGAACGGATTGCGGCCCTCTGCAGCCTCTGCCCTTCTTGGTTCTGCCATTCGGCACATGCCTGTGCCGCCATTATAGTCTGAAACATGCGTCTGGTGATACCAGCTGCTGCACCCTGTATGGCAGATGCATGTCTACCAGAGCTCCTCCTTCGAGCAGCACCAGCCACATGCCTGTGTGGCACATCACCAGTCATTACACTGGCAACATGGTGTGTACCCGCACCTTCTGTAGCCACCACACATTCCTGCTCAGTGCCAACAGACGCTGACTGTCCTTCCTCTATGGGCAACAGTGATGTGGTATGTGTCGGCATCTGAACCGTGTGCGGAGATGAAGGGGACATAGGTGGGATGTTAAACAATGGCACAGCTTCTGCCCGTGACGACCCTGCCTGTGCCTCATGCATATGGTCATCATCACTAGTATCTGTGGGGACACTAGCATCAGATGGACCGCAGGAGGGGAACGCACCTACAGCACCTGTGAATACAAAGACATACTGTAAGATACATTACACACACGCAGACACACACACACGCAGACACACACGCAGACACACACACGCTGACACACATACGCAGACACACACATGCAGACACATCATGCATGTGATATTGCAGATGGCATGCAGCATTCCCACACCACAGCTCAGTGAATGCAGGCCAGACATTAATAGTGGTAGTATGCATACTGCCCTGGGGTGCACACTACATCAAGCAGGTGTCATTTCAGTAGGCTTGCAGTACACACATTCATGGTAGTTTGCATGCATCACCGTGATACACCGTGTGGCCACAGGTGGGTTAACAGTACACATGGCTGGCGTCACTTTGTCATGTACACCGCAAACATGTGCGATAACATGTGGACATGTGACAATGGTGTCCCACCACATGCACCACATCAAACTGGACGTCACAGTGCAGTGTTATGTGTACAGGCTACAGATAGAATGCATGTGTAACAAGGATGTCTGTGCAAGTGTGGTTGGTGTGAGCTGTGTACATAGCTGTACAGTGGGGAGTACGGGCACTGTGCCACTGCATGGCAGCAAGACACAGGTATGTTTCTGTGCGATGCGTAACATGGAAGCATTGCATTGCCATGTCTGCAACACAGTCATGCTGTTCCACAGCACGTATATGGTAGACATTGTTGGCACCTCCAGTGGCTGCAGACAGGCATTTAGTTTGTCTGGTGTACCACATCAGATGTACAGGGGGTCCACTACAGCTATGATCGCACTATGTGTGGACAGGGTGCAATGGTGACTACCCACTGCAGATGTACTGTGTGGCAACATGCCTGTGGGTATCACCCATGGCCATGTTTGACTGGGTCATGGACAATTGTGTGTGATGGGCATCATGTACACATCCCTGTGGTGGCCCATGTGACATACACCCGTACTAGTCTGAGGTGTCACATTCCCGAAGGCTATGCAGACATTGTGGATGTCTGCTATGTCGTGCGTAGGTCATGTCATGGTGTGACAATGTTGCAGACAGAACACCACGTGCATGGGACATGTCATGTGCCATGTCACAACGTGTGCACACAATGCAGGGGCATAGGTCACATTGGTAACACCTGTGTGCTGGCCAGATCACAGCTCACTATGTGGTACTGTGTGCGTACCGCAAAGGCATTCCGATGCATACTACACATGCAGCCATTGTAGAACACCTCCACCATTGTATGCATAGCTGACTGCACATATCACACTGATGGGTTATGTGGTGTCATGCCGGTGTATACTAATGGTTGTATTTACTGTACATGGGTGGCGTGTGTGTCAGGTGGTGCAACCTGTATACCGTGACTGGAGCAGACCCAGGTGTGCATGTCATACCTGGACACATGGGGAATATCTATACACTGTAACATGCCTATTACTAGCAACAGTCTCACCTGCAACGGACCCATGTCTGTGCAACACGCCAGAGGTACCTGTATAGGGGTGACACAACAGTATACACATTATCCATTACTGTAGCCACAGTAAGCACTGTGCATGTCACATCATGTACCTGTGTGGTAGCATGTGTTATGCACATGTCTGCAAATACAACGTAGCATACTGTAGTATGCAGCTTGTGTGGCCATATACCTGGCATGTGTTGGTACATTATGTGGTGTACTATGACACCCATACCTACGTCAGTTATCATACACACATGCAAGACTGACTTACCAGACAGCTCCAGGCTCGTTGGTTGGGAGACACCCACCTCCACGATGGCAGCGAGTGTTTCTGCATGTTGTTCCTGGGTGTCCCCAGACTGGCCAGGAGCTCCTCCGTGTGTGTGAGTGGGGGCTGGGTTGGTGGCCCACAACCTGTCCCACCTTGTTGTCTGGCGATTGTGGCGGCACGCTGTTTCGCGTGCCGAATTAGGTCTGTGCAGTGTCGGCGGATCTGCTGGTAGGTGCGGTTGTTGCCACCCACGTTGTTCACCCTCCTGCGCATATCCTGCCACACGTCGTCCTGCTGCTGTGCTTGTTGTGGCACATGGCTGAATAGTATATCGTAGTTGTCGTGGAGCAATGGTATAATCACATCATCCTCCTGACGGCTGAAGGCTGGCAGCCGGGAACGTGGCATTATCTGTAAGACATAATGATGGTGACAGGTCACATTTACACTGATGTACTGGCATACTGCTGGACATACATTGCTATGACATGTACAACATCTGCACAGTAATCTCTGCGATGCATCATGGCAGTGACACAGCTGACGTGTTGCCGTCACACCATTAAGCAGTGGGTTTCATATCATATCTGTGTGTCAACTCATCACACTGTACACACACCATGTTAATGGTAGCCTGCTGTGGACATGTGTACCTGCCTACACCTGTGTTCATATCAGTTGGCACGTGTCTCAATGTGACAACAGTTCTACTGTTCACCTGGATGCTGTGTATATGTCACTAGGCATCACGTACGCGGCCATTATGAATGTCAGCGGTGGCACTGCACACATACACATGGACACCTGTACATGCATGTGTTGTGCCATGTACATCTACTCAGCACTGTACGGGTGTTGGCCAACCTGCCACGGCTCACCTGTATTGCACATGTGATACACATGGGACAATGTGTAACCATGTGACATTAGCAGGAAAGGTCATGCATAGCATGTGCGCACGCACATTGTCCACACCAACACACAGCACCTGTGACACCACAGGGTGCATCAGTGCCACATTACTGCTGTGGACGGTTGATAGTGCAAGTGCCATTTGTCCATCGCACCATGTAGGACTGTGATAGCATGTGCAGCCTTGCTGGGCAGGGCTGCATGGTATGGCAGGGTATGTCACATACATGGCACTGGGATGTGACCCACCTGGGGGGTACTGATATTGGCAGGGTGGCTGTCCATTCCATATGTCATTGCTATGTGTATATGGACATTACACATGTCTATCATCATGGTGTGGACACTGGCCTTCTGCAAGGTAGGCTGCACGCTGCTTGGTGGGGTGTGTATGGTGCATGCAGGTATCGCACATCCATGCATACACATTACCCCTGACAGGTGCTATGTGCTGCGATATTGTTCAACACAGTGCTGTATGTGCCCACACACTGCTATCCTGTGCACATGGATGGTTGCCTGGCCTGACATGGGTACCACATATGTCTACATCCAGTGCCTGCTGCCACCCCCATGTCAGCTGGTGCACCGCACAGTGCCATCCCTCCCATGGGGAGCATGGTGTTGGGCACAGCATAGGTATCCATGTATAGGGACAGGGTTGTTCACATAGCAGGGGCACTGATGGTATCGTCGATCAGACCATACACGTATGACGCACACCTCACACACACAGCCCATTCAGTATGTTGTTCGCAAAACTGACACAGCTATACTGCTAGGCCGGGGACATTCCCAGACGTACATACACAGATGCGTGAACATCTGTCTGTGGCATGGGCTAAAATAATGGTGGGGTTCGACACATAACGTATTTGAGTGTGGCTGGCGCAGACCTTCTGTGCACATGTCTACACAGTAAGCCTGTTCTACAGTAGGCAGTGGTGATGTGCTGTGCACATGTCAATTCTGCACATTGTGTTGGTGTCTGTCTGTCCACGGGCCAGTGGTGGGACACACAGGGGTATTAGTGAACATATATGCATGCCACCCTGTACTGCTGTACTGCTAGCTTCTCGGGTGCTACTGTGTCATGGACATGCACACCTTACCTGAACGGGTGGTAGTGGGTTGCCACCCGTACCCATCTCCTCTTGTGGGTTGCTATGATCCAACACCCTCTTTGTATTGTATGTTCAGTCTATGCACCTGTGTGGGGCATGTGGGCATGCAATGCACTACTGCGTACCTTTGCACCCATTGCAGAACATGTCACACAGGTACACTGGCAGCCATACACTTCACAGCTTGATGACGGTACAACATGTGTTGTACACACATAACACATAGGTTATAGGTTCATAGGTTCATACTAGGCTATCTGCCCGAGGGCATTTACAAGCCTAGCCCATAGTTTTGTGGCTTACGCCACCCCTTTAGTATGGGGAACTATACCCATTATTTTGCTGTGCCTCCTTTGTACTTGTCCTGTGGGACATGGTCATATGTACAGGCATGTACAACAGTCACGTACCACTGCTACCCCTACATGACGGATATGCAGTACATGTGTCGGTACAGCAACTGTCACATGTAGTCGTGCAATGCCCCCCTACCTACATGGTGTGGTACTGCCTGTGGGGGATATGCGTCTGCATCCATGCTATGGCCATAGCTGACAGTTGTACATCGATATGTGCAACATACCTTATTTGGTGTTCTCATGGGTGCATGTCCAACATGGCTCCGCATTGTTTGTGTCTGTCACACAGTCATTGTTGTACATGGTCTACATGCCAGCCATGGTGTACTGTGTGTGATTCCATGTACTTCATTGGGATACCAGCATTATACATTATGACGGCGTATTCCAGCCATCACATAGCCTTCCTAGATGACACTGTTAGCCAGCCAGTAGGAGGTGTTCCACCATCTGCACATAGGTCACACAGTACGAGGGCGGCTGACACCCATTCTGGGGACAGGGTTCTGACAGCTGTGGATGGGTGTGATGCTGTCGACAATCATGACTGTGCCTGATGGTCACATCTGGATGGGTAACATTCACAACACACACCTACCTTCACGTAGCAACACATCATCCACAACAATGGACATTCCTGCCAGAACAATGTGTGCAGTATGTCTGTATGACCACTGCAGGCACCACTGGTGGCCCCCAGCATGGCAGCCAACAGCACCAGTGTATATCCCGTGGAACCATGGGTTACACCATTCACAACACACCTGTCTCAGATGACACTGTTGTGGATCACAGTGCAGTTCCACACATCATGTTACACTAGGCATCATGCACTGATATGTTGCAGACGTGTGAACGGCTGTGCAACTCGACATATGCACACATGACACATCACCTGGTACAACATGTCTGTCATACCACATGTTATTGTGACCACCCTGTGATGGCATTATACAGGCTACGTGCACTGGGACATGTGATGGCTCACCGGTATATTCACCCTCTGGGTGTGTGTCTAGCCAAGTGTACGGTAGGCGGTGGTCTGAACACGGGGACACTGTACATTGACCTACTCTGTCACTGCAACTGTTGACTATGCTCATACTGTACTTATACAGGCATGTGGTATCAGACCACTATGACAGTCCTGGTCGACCACACTGCTGTGGCACACATGACCTGCGGACATCTGCCTGGGGTGTGGAGCACACATGTATATCTTCACATGCTAGACTGCCTCTGTGGCGGTGTCACATGACTGTCTACAGCAGGGCTGTAACAGGCAGGCACGGCATGCGGTCATGTGGGACAATGCTTGCACCTTCCACTGTGCTGCACACAAGCAAGGCACACACACTAGTGCACGACTCACATTTATCTGCAGTGCCTGGGACCTGCCTCCATGCTCTGCACAGCACACCTGCAAGTACAGATTGTACACGGATCATACCTCACAGGCACATACCTGGACTGCAACACACACACAGGTGAGGGGATCCCACATCACACAATGTTTTGCACACATACTGGATATTTGCCGAACACAATGCATCGTAGGTGCTCCATGTTCAGATACCCATGTTTGTGACCGCTAGACACATTGTAACACGCAACAGAGCTTACACTGTACACCACAGGTTACATGCTGTCTGTGTTGTCATACTGTACATTGGGCCTCGGACAGCTGCTACTGCCATGTGCTGACAGCAACCCACACTTCCCTAGAATGGACACCCATGTACCCACACATGCTTGGGCATGCACTCCACCTAGCTGGGTGACACATTACACAACACATACCATACCTACACTACCCTCAGCATGCACAATACCTCCATGTGCCTGGTGTGTTAAACCTGGGTTATCCCCTTTGGTAGATGAACATATATGCTTCACGGCCCTGCTAGCCACACCCTGGACACACACCCATCGCAGCATACATGGTACATGTGTTCTACAGCTGGTACTACTGACGTCTGCCGACAGGGGTTGTTAATGGCATGGCACCCCGGCAGATGGACAGTGTACATAACTATGCTGACACATATCACAGTGCACTTCCGTAGCATGTACGCAATGGTAGGGACCATGCTATTCCACACAGAGACATGGCGGTACTGGCCTTTTTACAGACACCACGGTGGTGGTCATGTTCCATGCACATCTGCTGTATGGGCACATGTGCAGGCTGTTGCACGGTGGGTATGTTCACATGTGTGGGGTGCATCACTTGACAGCCATGGTGGGTCCTCGTGGTCCATCACCTGCTCCAAGGCTAGCTACCTACACATGACTGCCGCACCTTGCAGTGTGGGTCCTCAGGCAGTGTGGTGGTATGTCTGTGTTGTTTGGCTACATCCACATTCGATGTCGTGTACAACAGTCACCCAGGCATTGCTGACTGAGATAATGTTGGCAACATGCCAGGCAATGGGGTACCTACCAACAATACATACTCTCACTCACTACAGGGTTGCAATCCATACATGGACATCATAATGTCACTGTGGACACATACATGGTACTGCCATGCACACGTTATGTCCTAAGACACTGTCCCAATGTCACCTTCCGATCTCCCTAGCTGTTATGTCCCACCAACCTGTTTGGTATGTGTCTCCACACCAGCCCACTGAATTCACTGCTAGCCTGTTGTCGGACATTGTGTACCTTGACCGTCACACTGCCGCATCTATCGCACTACACATGGGTGGCACTGCATTGCACATGTGGGACTGCATTCATACACCCATGACTGGACCATTCTGTATGGCACTGGGGCACATCCTCACAAACATGCTTCACACACTCATTGATGACCTCCGTGCCTTTACTGGCACACTTGTTGGGCTTCTGTGTGCCACAGCACGCCACATACACATGCTGGCCACCTGTCATACCATTGCATGGGTGGTTGGTGTAGTACAGAGGGCAACAGATCAGACATTGTCCTCACATTGCCCTTCAGCACCATTCCACATTCTGGTATTGGCAATGTACACATCCACCGTCACATCATACCCTGTGTCTCAGGATGTTAGGCTATATGACTCCTGGACAGGACACACAGTGGTGCCAGCATATCATGCTGTCTACTACATGTCAGATACATGTGGCATTACACAGTCCTCAGTCATGGGGCCCCTCATGTTCACTATTTGCTTACATACACAACATGCTGTCACAGAGTACTGTCCATGCCTAGATATCCCACATCTACATACCTGGCACCATTATAGCTCCACCAACTCATACTGATAACAACCGTACGGGTGTCGGTGTGGCAGATACATCATGTGGGTGACATGGCATCAGGATGCATGACACATGGTGCATGCACATCACCTTTGCATAGCAACATTCATTCACTGAGTATCACATGGATACTGTCCCCGTACATGCATATCAAATTGTACATGGTTGCTGTACACACACATGCCCCACATGGTGCTGTGGTTGCCGTATTCCACTGTGGCATGGGTACACATCTGCAGGGCCACAACTATCTGTACTGTGTGTGATGCTGGTACATAGGTAGCCATTGTACCTGTGGCATACACACATCTACACACGGGCAGGGTTACAATACCACATTCGTGGTGTACCTTCCACAACGGCTACGACTTTACATGGCACAGCATTATCATGCCATGATGTGTACCAGGCTCAGACAGTTTACATATGCGGCTGACAGATGGGTAACACATCTGTACACATCTGCATACCACATACACAGGGGTGTCTTCTGCTCTGACATGGACCATGTCCTCCGCATTACTGATGCATGTAGTACTCATCCATGGCAATTGCAGTGGGCAGTGTGAACGGACCACTCATGGATATGTGCACACATGCCACATTGCATGGGCTCGGCTTCTGTGTTACTTCCGCAGACACAACACACACCATGCTGTGGAACATAGGTCCTGTGCACATCCCACAGGGACACACAGTGGCACTGTTCATGTGATAGCTCCCTTGCTGTTTGAGTGACACGTAGTCATGGTACCACCACAGCAGCAGTACTGTGTAGACATGCAGTTGACACCCACCTCTGCTGCTCACTGGACACTACCATGGGGAGGTGACACTACTGTGTACCCTGCACATGTGTTTACACATGGACCTGCCGGACCTCATTGTTGCCCACATTGCACCTGCTACAGATCGTTTGGCCATGGTTACTTGGTGTTCCTTCCATTTCAGATGGCTATTATGCTACTACTCTGTCCCATATGTACAGGCCATACGTATCCTGTTATTGTACATACCAATAGGCCATAACTCCATTATGCATGATATGCCTGTGATACTGTGTATGATGTCTGTCATATCCACCATGACAGCTTTACATTACACATAGTTGACATAGTATCTCCTACTGCAAGGCATACGTGCATGTCGTGCGCACATTACATATGACATCGACGGTATATGCCCATACACATGTGTGCTGTGACAGTATACATACATGTCCTATCCCCTGCTATGGCACTTCCTTGTTGGACATCCACTGCCAGCATCGGCGTGTGGTGTGGCATTGTTCTGTGTTATGCCCCCCTGTGGCAGCCCTTGTGTTATCCGGCTGTACATGATGTCCCACTGCTGTGCACACGGTGTCCACAGTCGTTGGTATGCTCAGCAGGATAGCACTACATAACCACCTTTCACCACTCTCTGCATTATGTACAAGTATCCTTACTTACAAACACCGTTCACATACAGTGCAGCTTTGTCATACACATCATGCGTTACACACCCATACATATCGTGGGTTCTACATACCTTTTCTGTGTTTCCTTCCGTTTTTCGTTGCGTGTCTCGCTATTGCATTTTCTCACTCTATCCGTTTTTGAGTTGTAGTTCGGTATGAGCATATGGTTTGAATATCCTGGGAGTCATCCTTATATCCGTCGTTACCTGCAACATGTGGGTTCATCACACCAATGGCTGTTCCTCAGTGTGTACTTGTGCGCATATCACCTGTGCATCTACTCCATTCGTACATTACGCATCGTAACTAGGGCATGGTTGCATTCCTCACCTGGGCATTGGTTATTTGCCCTACCTTCGTGGAGATGGTCTGTATTGTGTTATGTTATGTGTAACTGCAGCCGCTATGTGTGGCGTCAGGTACATTTCGCAGTGGTGTTAGCCGTGGATTGTGTGTGTTGGGTATGGTATTATGTTCGACATGTGGGTGTCCCTGTCCTGGCGCCTGTTGATGGTGTTTTGCATTCGGATGTGTAACATAGCTGTTGTATTCCTTTAAACAATGGATGCAAGTATGCATCCGCTGTTGATAGTGTTTCCCACGTGAGATGTTGCGGTTATGCAGCTGTCATTGACTGCCTGTATGTCTGTGCTGCTATTGCGGCTTGTATCCCTTTGATATGTGTGATGGGGAATATCGGAGGTTGTAGGTGATGGATACGGGTTGTGGGCCTTGCATCTCTACATACACGGTATGCTTGTCTGTGTGCTACATCCCTGCCTGGGAAGTTGGCAGTTACTTGTCTGTTGTTCTGGGAGTGTAGGTTGTGTTGTTGTCATGTGGTGTTGGTATCGCCTGCGTGTGTGCTTCCTGCATGTATTCCTCTGTCACATCGGTGGTATATCTGCGGTTGTTTGTACGTGACGACTATCCCTTGTCATTCTGTCCCGGATATTTACAGTCATTGTGGTCCTGTACTTGGGACGGCCTGTTTGCTAGTGGTTGCCACCTATTCAGGTGGCGATTGCTTGTTTGACACTTGTAGAACACACAGCGGTGTTTACGGGCCGATACGTGGCCACGATCAGTACCGGGGTAGCATATGCGTATTTCCGCGGTACATACTTATTGCTGTGTAACTTTGCCGACGTATCATTTTGCAATTAGCATATCGGTGTCATACATACGGTCATGATTTGTACATACGTCCTTTCCATTTCATGTTGGCTATATTCCTGTGGTACATTCTGGGACATTTTCACTTTGCATTGTTATACGTCGCCACACGCCTAGCCAGGGAGGGGCTCTCAGTACTACTTTGGGAGTACTGCTGTACATACGCCTGTGGTTCCTATACTGTATGCCTACACATGTTGTTCCACTCCACCTGTCACATGGCACCAACATACACATTTTACAGTGGCACACACATTACACTCGCACAGCTTAAACACACAGCACCCTCACCGCACACATACACATACCGCGGCAGTCACAGGGACGGTTGCACACAGTACCCGCGGCCCACATCACCGGCGGCAGTGTCTACCTCCCCCCTCATATCATCATAGTATTACCCGCACATGTACTGTTACTGTACTGTGGCCTGGCGATCATCCCGACTCGTGGTTATGCATTTCGATATGTTGACCTTTCCATGGGTGGCGGTTTCCTGTTCTGTTAAACCTCCCGGATGCTCAGGTTGTCGTTCACTATGTTTACTATGTACAGATATCGCGTGTTACTTCTCTGTCACCTTGCATCCCTCTGATTCCCTGTCTTACCTGTTGTACTTTATATGTATATATGTACATATATTTCTATGTGTGTAATTATATCTATCTCCATATCTGTATATGCACATATGTACATGTCTATATGTATACACCTTGCGGCGAACGTGGCAGCATACAGCAACGCTGTCTGCTGTAGGACCCACGTACGGTTCAGGTGTTGGCGTTCCATGCTCCGCTAGCTGTTGGGTGTGCAGTGTTTGGGTGCTGCCTATGTTGGAGTCACATGGGGCCACCCATACGGTACACTTTACGGGTGGCCATGTTTGTGTGCCGTCCATTTCACTGTGTGTGCAGGTAGGGAGGTGTCAGTCCATGGGGCCTACGCTGTCAGAGTATGTGCTATACGTTCCCTCTTTGCCAGGGCATAGGCATATTGGGTACGCCTCCATCTGCCTCCTGGGGCTGGCACAGTGTGTTCATGTTCCTGAACCCTCTGTGCCTGTACTGGCCTTAGCAGTTGTGGTGGGCTTTGTGGCCCTTCACCATTATGTCCCTGCAGCAGCTGCTTCCGCAGGATCATATTATGTAGCATGGCACATACTATGAATATGTGGGCACATGTGCCTGGAGAGTACTGTGGGGCTCCACCGGATGTATCCAAGCACCGGAACCGTGATTTCAGTATCCCAAACACACGCTCTATGATTATTCTGGTTTGTGCGTGTGCCTCATTATGGCGTTCTTGCATGTGTGTGCGTGCATTTCTGATGGGAGTCATCATCCATGGCTCCAGTGCATAGCCAGCATCCCCCACATGGTGGCGTTGTGTGATGTCCCCCCTGGCGAATACCTGATACAGCTGTGAGGCATGCCAGATATGGGAGTCGTGGTAGCTTCCAGGGCTGCCAGCACACACATCCATGATAATGCCCCGCGACGCATTACCGACCTGGCAATTGATGGAGGGAATCCCTTGTGGTTTATGTAGCGTCTACCCTGCTCCCCAGGTGGTGACTTGATTTGTATGTGCGCAGTCTATCGCACCCAGTACCTCCGGTATTGTGACACACGGTGGAAGTGGAGCATATTGCTAGACTACTCCTCCTGAGATCTGGGGAAGTATATATGCTCATTGGCATATGGTAACATGGCATCCAGAAACTGGTGTAGTACCCTGGATGCTGATGCCTGTGAGATGCCCATTATATCCCCAGTTGGCCTTTGAAAGGTACCTGTGGCCAGTATTCGCAAGCTTACACATACCTTTGTGTCCACTGGGATGGGCTCCCTCTGTTGTTTCTTGTTCTCAGGCATGGCCGCACAGCTCCGCTATTTGCTGTAAAGTGTCCCTATCCACCCTGTAATGCTCTACTATCTCCAGGTCTTGTAGCCCTGGTAGGTTACCCTTGGTCTGAACACTCTCCTTCTCCTCTGAGGCCTACGGTAGTTGTCGGCACCCTCCTCCACAACTCCGCCTGTCTGTCTCTAACACATGCTGCTGTATCACGGCCACGGCGGCACCCAACATGTACATTTTAAAAGTTCCCCGTGTGTTTACACCTAGAGTGCGGCGTTTGGGAATACACGGCTGTGTGTTGTGTGCATTCACACTTTATACTGTGGTGCTGTACACCGGTGATGTCATAGGGTGTGTCCAGTGACGTATCTGTGGATTATCTTCCATGTTTTACCGTTGGCACTGCAACGCTGTTGCCTTTGGTGTTGCATTACTCTTGCCTGCATTGGTTTAGCTTTTGACCTTACCTTACTGTTTCTGCACGTTGCGCCTACTATTTCCTGGCTTGCATCCTGCAGAGCCCTGTCATGTGTAGTTTCTGGGACATAGCATATCGTGCTTGTCTGCCGCCGCTATGCTGCCTGTCTACTTGGCTCTGCTGTGTCGGTTCTTCACTCTTTGCAATCTGCTACCTCCCTACTTTCTTTGCATTCATATGCCTCCCTATCCCGTTTTGCAGGTTTCTGCATGCAGAGTTTCAGCTGTCGCCAATTGGCCTTCGTGGGTTGATTGGTGTTGATTGCTCATTACTACTCCAATTACACTGCTTCCGTGATTTCCTCATATTCTCAGCATCACCTTCCTGTATCCGTTGTTGACGGGGCGGGCGTCACATGACTGGGTTAAGGGAACGTAGTCATCCTCGTGCATATGCATCTCTGCGCGCATTGTGTGCTCTCAGCTCAACTATTTCCCCACACGCCGGTCCTGCTGCTGTGATGTGCAATGTACAGCCCATGTTTGCTGGGCTCCAATGTGCTTCCTCCTACAGTGGCACACCCCTCTGCGGTTGACATGTATTCCCTCTGAGCCACTCCTCAGTGTATTACGCTCGCTTTGGTACAGCCTTACGCGGCGGGGGTTTTGCGATTCAGTGTCATCTGCCTCACTTTCATGGCTTTGTCTACTCATTCATAGTTACCGCCAACACTGCCTCGACTCCTTGGCAACCCTTGCACCGTGGATGTGGCTTTCCATGCATACCATGGTGTATTGTGGCTGTGAAGCTGATGTGTATTACACTGCTCTTTTATGACATTGTCATATTATTTCATTGTTTAGCACCTTCCACGGACATGTCCTGGGGTTCTGCTGTGTGTTTCTGTGGACATACCATTTATGTCATTATTTACATGTTGTGCATGTTTTCATTTGACATTCTCTGTGTCTTTTGCCATTGGCATGTGGCAACAATGTGATACCTGACGTTGACAGCCTTCCGTTACTCCTATGTCATGTTTGGGTAAATGTAAACCTTTTTTTTGGTTTACATTGCCGTGCCCTTATGCTACGCCTTAATTTCGCCGTGGATCACTATATGCCTTCATTTGCATGGTGCAACACCGCACATGGGGTGTTTAACATACCTACGCCGGAGGCGGCGCAAATCCGGCGCACGCCAGTAGTGAACGTGGAATTGGATCGTACCTGAATCGCTCGGCGGCCATATCTGGAATTGTAACGCCTACGCTATACGTCAGCCTGGCGCAACGTTCATGAATCCTGGGGAGAGTATCTTTCTTTATATAAAACCCACCTACATAAGTTGTATAATTAACACTAAGCAAATAATTGTCATGCTGCTGACCAAATTTTATTGAACTTTTAATATAAACCTTTAACATTAAAGTTTTTGATCCCCCAGCATGTACTGCTCCTCTCATCCAAAGAAACTCTTAAAGACCTCCTTTTTTGCAATTTCACCCATGATATAACTAAATTAATTTTAAGCTTTCTGGCAGATTGTTATGTCAAATGGCAGAATGAAAAACAAACTTGATGCTTAACTTTAATAAATAAATGCTATCTTTTCAACAAGTTACCAGTCCAGCCAGACAAAACCCACATGAAAATTAAGACTTGTTTCTTGATTAGATGCTCACAAACAGGCCAAGGAGGCACCTCCCAACAAGTAGACTTCTTAACAGTCTCGATGACTACTGCCTGATACTCACTACCTGATTCTGTAAAAGATCCAACCTCTCTACCATGCTAAGACCTAGTCGGATCTTGGCACATTCATTCATTCTCCATGATCCATTGCAAGAATGAGGAGGAATAGCCAAAAACACTGACTTATTTAAAATCCCTTCATGGTATAAGCGAACCGACTCCAGTACCTTTATCAGCCATGCCCCCATAGCCGGCCTTATGCATAGGCCATCTAGGTAGGGGCAATTTTCCATTATTTATTTGGTGCAGGTAGACCAGGATGGGGGCACTGGGTAGTGTGGTGGGGGGGCGCCGTGGAGCCTTTTTGCCTAGGGTGCCAGTTGACCTAAGGCCACTCCTGCATACCCACCTCAAAACAAGAAAGGGCATAATAGAATTATAGCAGGACAACTGACAACACAACCCCATGCCCGAGATACATAAATCCCGGATTTCGAAATACTGACTACCATTACTTGCATATAAATATCAAGTTTTCTTTCAATGGTCCATCACATGGGGCAAGGAAAATATGCAGATTCTATACATGCTCCACAAAACAAACAATACATAAATTCCAATCCAACCCGACCATTTCTCAAATTACTTCTAAAATTAAAATTAATAACTATTTAAACCTTGATGTTTAACCAGCTCTGCGATTCAGCAAATTTTTCATAAAAATTACATTTGCATATCCACTGACAACAGGAAAATAAACAAACATTTGTACATTACATCAAGAGAGTTCAGGGAATGTTTATGAAAATTGTAAGAAGAATTCATGATTTAATATACTAGTGGGTGACTAAAACCTTGGACCGTCACAGATTACACAGAAGAAGGAAACTGAGCTGTTGTGCAAGTCAAAGATTTCAATGAATTGAACACAGTGAATGAATGGGTCTCTATGTATGAATTCATATGTAAATTGAGAAAGTTTATTTCATCTGTCTTGGATGAGAAGCACAAGATGGCTGGCAGGTCAGTTAAGCTAGCCAAAGGGCCATCTTATACACCTAAGCTCCATATGAAGCTGGACCAAGCAGAGGCATATTATACATACATGTGTGTGTAGATATATACATACATATAATATTTATCTACACACATCTATAACACACAGATACATAAACACAGAAGTAGAGCCTCTGCAAACTTTAAAGCGTGACTGCTGCTGAATTCCAAGCACTCAGAACAGCAAGTGGTCTAGAATTTCATCAAAGTCAGTGTAATGGAGTAATGATTTAAAAAGCAGCAGCAGGACCTGTGGGAAAACAGGATGTTCACAAAGATGCATCCCCAGCAGACAAAAATGTTAATCTAGAGTTAATCAGTACAAATAAATGCAAATGAAAGGCTAAAAAAGAGTGCATGGCCTTAATCAATCACCATAGAGAAATAAGAATTTAATATGTCTGCCTTAGATAAAGGAATAGAAGTAAGGGCATAAAATATTCTTAAATACTGACTAAATAAAATCATCCATCAATAAGATGTGAAAATCGGTTCTTGTTTACCTTTATGATGAATACAAGGAACTCTGTTTACAAAAATACTCTATTTTTACACAGGTGCAGCCTAAATAAGCATGGATGTAGCATAAGAAAAGGTATGACTTGGCTAACATGTTGTGGGTGTTAAGTACAACACCATGGTTTGAAGTTAATCAGCATAGCAAAGAAATGCGTCAGTCTTGCTGGCATGATCATAGTAATAGAGGAAAGCAGACCTGGTAGAGTATGAATTCAGACACCACTTTTGGTAAAAACTGACGCATATGCAAAGGAATCCTGAACTTCAGCAACAGAAATGATGCAGGTTTATACATCTAATGCCTGAGGCCTGGAAATTCTGCAAGCAGAAATCAATAGCAGCTAAAAATGCAGTTTTCTTTACAATGGAATGCAAACCACTTATAAAAGTAGGCTTTGAAGAAACCACCGCCAAACCATGTATAATTCATGCCACAAGAATGCTCTGTTTAGAAAACACTCCTTAATAAAAGGGGTGGAGAGAAAGCCACTTCCATGCCATGTGACAAATAAAAACTAATTTAAAGATTTAATTTTACTACTAATAATAATTAAATATATAATATGTAATATATTTACTAATTAGCAACTACCGAACTGGGCCTCACACTAAAAGTTAGGCAAGCACAAACCACCCAACAGCTTTTTTCTATAAGAATCAAACTAACTTCTATCAAGCACTTTGAATTCCAGTTACCATTTTCATTAACCAGCCTAACACATACATTCTACTTATCTCATTGTACTGGACTTGCAATGGAGCGATGTAAGAAAAAAGCTGGACACGCGTGATGATATGAGGTTTGTAAATTCCAGCAACAGAGTACTGGAACTGAAAACAGGAAGCATTCACACAAACAGTGCATTCAGACACACAGAAACATGCCCCGTAGAATTTGCGCATACAACAAAACAAGGGGATGAAAATATGCAGCATGGTACTTACGAGCAAGCATTTTAACGTCTAACGGGCAGTGCACACAAATACATTACACAAAAGAGCAATCAGTCAGCAGCGTGGGACGTGGGAAACCCGAGGGCAGCATTCACACACAAACACACACCGACTTGATAATTAAGACTCCAGCATTAGTAAAAAAAATGTCATTAGACAAAACAGAAATGAGCAGCAGCAACAGTAAGGAATAAACAACCCAGCAACATAACTGAACAGCAGCAAACACTAGAAAACCAACAAGAGCAAAAGAAGTAGGCTAGTGTTGAAAGTCGGCAGCAGCATACAATACTGAAGCATGTGGCACCAAAAAAACAAAAAGCAGAAAGCATCAACTCTAGCTTTGATGTAATGGGCAGCACACTATATTACAAAAAAATACAATTGCAGCAAAAGAAAAAATTGCTTATTTTGAGGACCAGTAACCAACAGAAAATAATCGGCAGTAATACTTTCACATCAGCATTCAGCCTGCAGCATGGGAGGTAGGAAACCGGGAGGCAGCATGCACACACACAAACAGATGAAGATGCCAGCATTACACAAGATGAAGATGCCAGCATTACACAAAACAGCATTACACATGAAACAGAACCGAGGAGCAGCAGTAACAAATAATCAGCACATCAATATAACCCAGCAGCAGCAATAAATACAAAAGAAGTAGGCTAAACTAGAAACTCGGCAGCAGCATTCAATAGTGAGGCATGTGGCACCCTCACAAACAAAAAGCATAAACTCTATCAATGTGCACTGAAAAACTCGGGAGGCCAAAATATCAGGGCTAGGAATGCATAGAAACAGGGGCTCCATGTAGAATTAAATTTTGGCTTCACTAGGAAGACTTACCTTACCAATGAAGTAACAAAATGCTGGAGAAGACGCAGGCAATCCAAACTTTTTGAAGTCCTTCAGACAAATGCAGCTGACAGGATATACTTACTCAGAAAAGGAGCTCCACACAGCACCTAGTCAGTTTTATTAGGTTAACAGTGGGCTGGGCAAGGCAGCTCTGACATCATAATGTGAGAGGTTCACAGGTTCTTCTATAGAACATGCAAATCAGGCAGTGGTTACGTCACTTTGGGGGAGGAAACGTCCCGGTAACTACAGCAAGAGCTCTGGCAGATTTGACATCATCATTTAAGAGCCAGCTAGAGGTTTTTCAACTTGGTTTTTAAAATGAAAGTAAAACAGTATGGAACGGTAGGAAGCCTAAGATGCAAAACAGTTGATTGGATTAATTTTTAAAGCTGCAGTGATGATTTTTTGAGGCTGTATGAAATAACGGGGACTAAAGGAGACAGCAGGTTGAGCAATCTGCTTTAATATCCTGTTGTTGTCCTTTAAAAGAAATCTTAACGAGTGGATGGGCAATAGGAAGCTCACCCCAGGGATCACTTCAGTGGCCTTGCTTGACAGGGGCACTGGGAACTAACTTTCAGTGGCATGATGCCAGGGAATCTTCTTGGGCTAGGCTTATATAGGCTCCAGGGCCATTAACCTAGTACACACCTATGAAGCTTTGAACCTTATGTTCGAACTGCCAGACAGTTTTAGCGCATGATAGGTACCCTGAAGCTTCAGAAGCTGGTCAGTTGGTTTATTCTACTGGTGAATGAAGCTTGAGGACTCCTCACGCTTCAACCTGCCAATGATCAGAGTTCCTCAACAGGAAATCACTGTTGGTGAATTACTCCAGAAGAGATTACTTTTTGGGGGGAATTTCCCCCTTTTTGAGTGTGATTTCATAGTCAGCATATATACATTCAGGGGGTCTTGTCCACCCAGACTGAGGAATGCAGTGGGTGCAGGGGGGTCTTGCCCCACCTGTAAAACAGTTAAAAAAGTGTTTTTTTTAGCAAGATGTTTTCGGCAAATGCAGTTGGTGATTCTGATCCTCAATGCATTTGCTTTTGTCTACTCATAGTAAAAGCAATCAGCTGTTATATCCTCAGCAGGATATAACCACATATAGCTAAGACTATTGCTGCAGTGATCAATATGCTGAAAATCTACGCTCTCCTCTGAGTCTGAATCTGAAAACTGAAGAGAAACCCCTGTATCTGTCCCTTCATCTTCCTATCCAGATTAAGAATTGTGAATCTCTTCAGAAAAAGAGTTTTTTCCGCTTTCTTTTACCAGAAACCACCTTATAAGTAGCTTGAATTAAACCCTGAGCCAACCCAGTAAATTACACCTGTTTAAGGAAGAGTAAAGAGGAGTCGATACATGTTTAGTTATTTCTTTCTTTTTTGACAAGAAAAGGTGTTAATGTCAGCACCAGCTTCCCCAGGGATGGGAACAACATTCTGACTAAACAGAGAACTGGGTCTATATCAGCATATCAAATGCTGAAAATACTGAATGCAATTTAATCGAACTGAAATGTTCGAAATCTCAGAAGAGCAAACTGACAGAACATCAATTTCTTTCCCAGGGAAAGAAATCGGTGTTCCGTGCAAAAAAAAAAAATCAATACTTTAAACGCTGACAGAAGTGGGGGGCTTCACCCCACCCCCTACTTAAATATAACAACTCCAAAATCGCACCACAGTGGAGGGAATAGCAAACTCCAATGACGGCCCACTAATTTCTTTCCCTGGGAAAGAAATCGATGTTCTGTCAGTTCGCTGTTCTGAGATTTCATACATTTCATTTCGATTAAATTAAATTTGGCATTTTCAACATTCAAAATGCTGATAGGAACCCCAGAGACCCATTCCCTGTTCATTTTCCCAAGAGTGACATGAGTGGTTCTCCCTTTGTCACTGAGGGGACCACAACAGTCATAGAGGATGTGGCTAACCCTAGTCCATAGTAGCTGTAGGTGCTGGATGAATCCTGGATAAATGATGAGTAGTTAGAGACACAAGCTACGGCCACCTGCGGCTGAGCTAAATTGCTAGCCTGCTATGGTTGCAAAGGCTGTTATCTTAGCTTTTTCTTTTTGTGTCTGGAAGAAGGCCTTACCATGGGATTGCGGTCAAGTCAAAAATGATGCCTCTTTCTTCGGGAAAATAAAGAAACAAAAACCAGTAAAAATGTAAAATCTTTAAAAGTAACCTTTTCACCAAAACACAGTAAAAAGCACTTTAAAACATTTTGTGAGCCCCAAAAGAAAAAAATAAACACAGTTTTTTCCATGAATAAAATGGTTTTCAAGTACTTTAAACAACTTTTAAATTGACAGGACAAAAAGTGTTCCCATTTAAAAGCACAGTTATGTCTCATTACAGTCTGTTAAAACATATTATTCAAGTTTAAAAATAAAGTACAATAAAATAATTTATATAAATTGGAAGTTTTCCCCTAAAGGGAGCATATCTGACCAGCAAAGAAGCAGTGCAAGCTGACCATCAATCTTCGAATACCTGCAGAGGAGCATACTCTTCATTAACAGGAAAGATCTGAAGGGTTTTGAGCCCAAACCTGTCTGTTTAGCCAGCTCAGCTTGAGCTGACTGATGGTTTGAGTGCATAGAAGGTGGCATGAAGCTTTAAAAACCGGTTGACTGTTATATCCTTGGCAGGATATAACTGATATACCTAAGGCTACTGCAGTAGTGATCAATATGATGAACATCAAGGTATATTAACATGCTTTGTGCTTAACATCATTTTTTTGTTTGTTTTGTAGCTTAATACTGGTTAAAGACAGTAGAATTATCAGTAGCTTTGTGGAAATCTTACATTAAATCTTGCTTGGAAACATGGAAATTCACCTGGAAATTTATGAGCATTGTAAACAAACATCCATACTTATGGAACAATTGTGCCAAAATATGCTATGGTTTAGGAATGCTGGATTAATAAATATTTGATGTCCATATATAATTTGGATAACTTATGATACCTCCATAACTCTTTCTGCCTGCTACTTGTCCAAGGGTGCACCACATTTTTACTTTCAAATTTTTTTGTTAACAGATGTTTTGCTAACATTTTAAGATTCAGTATACTATTTTGATTTCATGCTGTTTGAACAAGCTATTACAATTACTGAGATGAGTAGTACTCATTAATTTTGCAGGCAAAAGTACATTTCTATGGGGAACTGTTATATCTCTATATTTGACATGTTTAGTTAACAATATGACTTCATATAGATAAATGTCCTCTGCAATTATTTTCTGTACAGGCATTGTGAAGGTGTTTATCATGTATTTTGGAATATAATGAAAATTCATCTTGATAAATGTGGAAATACTCCAGTAGCACAAGAGTACTAGAAAGCCAAGGATCTATAAACATGTATAATGATAAGTTTTTATACACAGCAATTTATGGTCATGTAAACAAATATCCACACTTATGGAAGTATTCTGTTAAAATCTGCTGATTCAGAAGTTCTAGACTAATAAATATCCTGTGCCAGTATATAATATGAGATGACTTGTGAACCTTTATAACTGTGTCTCCACTTGATTCTACAGCATGTTGCAGTTTCAGAATGGACATTTTAAGCTAGTAGAGCTGTTTGGTGTATATTAAAGTCTTAAAATTTGGCATGCTATTACATTTTATGTTGTTGGAATACAAACTTTTCATTACTGTGAAGGGTAACATTTGTGAATTTTGTTGTTCAAACTAGATTCCTTACGGGAAGGTGCAGTTGTGTAAGTAAACTTACCATAACAGTAGATGTTCAAATAGAGCACTGCTGCGGCCTTTGCTATATGGGTTGTATCCTACATGTGTATATAAATATTGTATATAATATTTATATATATATATATATATATATATATATATATATATATATATATATACACATTTAAAACAATCTAGCTTCCAAAACTTTAGGGCATAATCCATATGCTCAGACTACTGATGGCAGGAACAGACAAGAGGGAAAAATAAGCAGTCTGTGCACCAAGGCTTTCAGAGGTTTCACGACAACCAAAGAAGGGAAGCTACAGCCTGAAAGAAGTCAATATAGGTATATAAAAAAAATGCTCTTGCCCTTGCAAACAAATATAAGGGGGGTAGAAGGAGGGAGTGGCTACTGCACCAGTGATCTATTTGAAGATCTACTGTTATAGGTTCCTAGGTTCATAGGAGGTTATTAGATTATTGGTCAGAGGGCCTTTACAAGCCCAGCTGTGTAAAAATCTGTGTACCCTAATTGACCATAGTTAGATGGTCATTGTTAGCAAAGTGATTCTATGATCAGCACCAACTACTCCTGTCCATGAGGGGCAAAGGTGCCACTTCCGGGGTGAATTTACAGTCACCCATCCAATTGTCAATGTTGTACTTAAACAGACTCATTGAGGACCTCTGTTTCACATGATGTGGGAGCTTATTCCAGAGGAGTGGCAATATCTGGTTGATATATCTGTCTCTCCAACACAATTTGTTAATGTGACAGGCTAAGTTGAGATCCCTGGAGTGAGTGACTCTTGTCCTATTTGATTTTCAGATGTGCAGCATTTCCATTAGGGCAGAGTCAGAGACTGCTCTGTAGGCCAGACACAGGTCACCTCTCAGCAGTCTGTATGATACAGAGTACAGGGACATGGATTTTAGTCTTTTCATGTAAGTCACGTTTTGGAGGTTCTTGATTCTCTTAGTTAGAAACCTCTGTGGTCTCTCCAGTTACTGCTGGTGTCTGGTGAGATACATACAGAAGGGAGCTGTTGTTGTGTCTTTCGGCTTTTTCCCAGTTAGGGGTCACCACAGTGGAACTCCAGTCTGCTAATGATTGGCAGTAGATTTTTTACGTGACGAGTTGCGTGCCCTGACGCACAACCTTCAACGAAGGTACGCCTATTCACGCATGTCTCCACGCAGAAGATGCTCTAACTGAGAATCGAACATACAGAAAGGAGCATTGTACTCAATTAGTGGCCTGATAAGAGTCAAGTGCAGTGGAGTTATAACCTCTTTACTCTTGAATGTGATGCCCTTATTTATGAAATGCACAATGTAGAAGGCTTTCCTTACCACTATGGCAGATGATGACCAAAGCTTTAATTTCTGTCAATCTGTGTTCCCAAGGCTCACACCACTAGGTTTGAGCTTAGAGGGGTGATATCTATATCATAATAAGCAGGGGCTACTTATTTGAAAATGTGGATAAGGAGGCATTTTTTTTTTTGCATTTAGTTTTAGTCTGTGACTTTGGTACCAACCATTTGTCTGCATCAGCCCCTTCTGTAATATGTTTACATTGTTGAGGGACTTAATGACTGCACCCAATTTGCAGTCATCTGCAAACATCATAAGCCACAGGCCACCTACTTTCACCTGGAACTCAGAGAAATAGATTTAAAAAATAGAGGATCAAACACAGATCCTTGTGGTACCCCACTGGTAACTGGTGGAGGTGGACTCCCAAACTTTGACAGTGTGCATTCTGTTGGTGAGCAAATTGCATACCCATCTACTGATGTATGGGTTAATCCCCAGCTGTGAGAGTTTCTCAAGGCACCCTGAGTGGGGGATTTTGTCAAAAGCCTTGGCTAAATCAAGAGAAGTGGTATGTACTGCTTTGCCCTCATCCAGGGCTTTAGTGACATTATCAAGGAAGTCCGCCAGGTGTAATAAGCAAGATCAGTTATGGTGAGTTTATTTGCACAACTGTACTATATTCATAAGTAGATCACTGTTGCAGTGGCCAGAACTATATAGGAAGAATACTAAAGCTTACAATGTTTGGGAGGAGGAAGGATGAGGGTCCAGATGCCCATTGAGAATGGGCCCCCAAAGCCTGTTTTAGATCTGCAAAAGGATTCTAGTTTCTAGTGTTTTGTGAGCATGTACAAAGGACTAAGTAGCTACCTCAAGAATATGCCTAGTGTCTAACGTTTTCAAAAAGCCAATGAAGAGGCCAATGCACTAGTATAATGTGCCTTGACCTTGCCTGGAATTCACTTGTTATGATGGAAACAACAAAAGGAAATCACATGGGGCAACCATTCCGAAATAGTCTACTTTGACACCAGCTGTTCATGAGCAACTGATCAGAATTTCTAAAGGTATTAGTTCTGACAACATAGTATCGGAGTTGTCTGTCAAAATCCAGAGTATGGAGAATCCCTTCTCCCTCATTTTTAGTGTTGAAAGGAACACAGGGAGGTGTTGGCTGGCTCAAACAAACTTGGACACCACATTAGGCATAAATGAAGGATTAATTCACAATTAAACCCTGTCTTTGTAGAAAATGGTTGATTTACCATAACAGCTCGCAAATGACACTCTTCTTGCAGAAGTCAAAGCAATAAGTAAAACTGTTTCCATACTCCTTCTTCAGATAGAACATGTGTTAAATTTTCCAAAATAAGAATCCAAGGAGGAGTCACAAGTTTCAAGTTGGACAGGTATGCAGACCCCTTTCAAAAACATCTTGAAATTATGTTTTCTGAAAGGGGAGAAATACATGGACAGACATGCTTAAATGGCTGAAAGATGAACCTTGAGGAAGCAATAAGAATGGATCAGAGGATAATACCTCACGCAAGTATTGCAGAACCAGAGAAATGCTAGCCTTAAATGATGTTGGTTCTTAGTATGGCACAAACTAGAAAATCTTTTCCATTTGTTAATATATGAATTTCTTGTAGTGAGTTTCTTTGCTTAATTTTTACTGTACCTTCTTAGAAAATAGGTGCTTAAATGGTGTTAAAATTCTATCATCCAGGCAGTTAGCTGTTTCAAGTTGGGTGTATTAAACAACCCCCTACTTTGTGTTAGTAGGTCCAATCTATGAGGGCACTTGTGGTAACTGCCCTTTGCCATTTTTAAAAGAATGGAGAACAATTGTTACCTGGGCCAGAAGAGAGTCACTACAGTGATCTTTGGAGAGTCCTTCTGAATCTTCAGAATGACCTTGGATATCACTGAAAGGATAGAAAAGTATACAGGAACATTTCCATCCAAGGAAATAAGACTGCATCTGTTTTCCAGGTCTTCTTGTGAGGAGTCTTACAACACAATTATTCCAGTTGTTAGGGGTGGACAGATCTATATGAAGTGTTGCCCTACAGTTGGAACAAATCCTGGAAGTCCCACTGATTCAATTTCCATTTGTGAGAGTCTGTCCTGGTCCTACTCAGCATGTTTGCCACACAGTTTTGCTCTGACTGAATTTAAGAAGCCTGCAGAGTGAGATTGTGCTCGATTACTATATCCCAGGTTTCCATGCCTAATTTGCACAGAGGATATGGGCTGCAACCTCCCCACCACCACCACACACACAGCTTGTTTATGTACAACATCACTGTGGTGTTGTCTGTAGCCACTTGAAAAGATCTTGGGGATCAAAGATGATTCAGAATTGGGTACATTTATTCCAACATCTCTTTGATGTTCGTGTGTTTTGGTCTGTCCTTTTTTTTTTCCCCAAAGACTCTGCACTTTTACACTCAATGTTTGCTGAGTCTGTTTTATTTTGCTTTATATAAAAAGATCCTGAATTAGGGATGACATTTTAATAAACATGGAGAAGAAAGGCTGAAACATGAGTCATCCCTTGACTCAGTTTTCCTCTCTCGTCACATTTTTTTTTACCTCAGCATCTGATGGTCAAAATACAACCTCTTTATTAAGGGCAAATTCAGAATTTCAGCTTTTACATATTCAGGCAAATTCTTAGAACATAACCATGCAAATGTTTTCATAACAAACCCAGTAGTTGCAGCTCTGGAAGAAATGCTATCTGCCTCATTAGAACATTTCAAAGAATATATTTTTTTTACTTGAAAAACAGAAGCAGTCATATTTTCAGAGGAAGTAAGCAAAAGCTTAACAAGTGAGCTTGACAATTAAATATTCTGAAAATAAGAGGGGCAAGAAAAATACACATTTTTCCCAAATCTAGCAAAAGTTTTCCCATTTTTGTTCAGAGGGAGAGGGATTAGCATTAACTAAATGTTTGACTGCAGAAGGATTTGACAAGGAAACCACTGCAGCATCTAATATGGGACTAGAAAATAAGTATTTGCAAGACTAAGGAACCTTATAAAGTCTGTCTTCTTAGTGGCTGCAGGCTAGCTGTCTGGCATATTACAGACTATAGTAAGAAAACCTCCACAGCTAGTAAAACAGAAAGAAACAGCAGTAGGCTGATGAAATTCCATTTGTAATAAATCATAGTATTTCTTCAGAGAAACTGGAATGTAATTTTGCTCCCACTGAAAATATTGATTCACTCTAAATATGTTTTTGGAAAATTAAAATTATTCATAGGGAAAATCAGAAGAAGCTTACTGGCCATCATGGATTGGGGAAACATGTAGTTATCCGGACGTGCTTCACTTATTCAGCCTGCCCTGGGAGATTCATGTTGCAAAATAAAAGGATTGATATTTACCAGGGAATGCAAGGTTATGCTTTTTAAGATCCTCAAAAATCAATAGCCTATTTAGTGCCTATGAACATATATAGAATTAGATATTAAAGAACAACAGTGATTTTATATTATTAAAAACAGAAGCTAAACTATTTCTAAAGAAAGTAATCAAAATATAGACTCCATTTATAGAATAAAATGCTTTGTAGGGACTCTTTTGAACTTGTTGTGGCATTCTTGCCTGACATGTATATATGTATGTGATTTTGTAAATAAGTTTGTAAAATATGGCTGGCTAGGTTCACTCCACGGCAGAGGATGAACTAGAATTACATATTCAAAATTACATGGGCGATCATTTTTATTAAACATTCGTTAAATATCTTTTTGCAGATTTTGTAATCAGAATTTAATGAAGCGGTATAGCTACATCTATTACACTCCAGGGATCCTTACATAGTATGGATATAAAATAATTTTATCCAAATTAAAGTATTTCTCTGATTGGCAATCTGAAACATAATAATAATGTAATACTTGAAAGAGAATGAAATTAAAAAAAATAAGTTATGTACTCACCATAATGTTCCATTTATGCTGCCCATTTTTATTCTTCCTCAACAGTTAGGTTTGGATCTGATTTGGCTGCTTCTTCCAGATCATAGAATACTTGAACTCTCGAGCTCCTCCCTTTACCCATAATGCCCCACCAAACTATCATATCTCAAATCTAGTTTGCTGCCCATAGATTTATAGAGGAGTGGCAATTAAGAAAAGAATGGAAACTGGACCTCAAACAAGGAACAGAGATTCTTCTAATACTCTTCAATCTATCCAAGAGTAAAACAAGGAGGGGGTAGGTGGGTGAGAAGTTGAGGACGAATGAAAATGGACAACACAGATGGAATGTTATGGTGAGTACTTAACATTTTTATCTGATGTTGTCAATTTCATTCATTCCTCAGCAGTTGGGACAGAGTCCACAACTATCTAAATTTCAGGAGAACTCTAAGGAAGGATTTTCCAGACCACAGCTGAGTTATATGCTGCTCTTCCTCTAGAGACAAGATTCAATTTGTACTGAGAAATAAAATTGAAAAAAGCTGATGAAGTCACCATAGACCTCATGGAATGGGCTCTTGGAGGCTTGGGTAAAAGTAACCTCACTTTCTCATAAACAGAGGTAATACAATCAGTTAACCATTTGGCCAAAGTCACTTTAGATGCTGGTTTGCCTAGTATTGAATCAGAAAAGGAAACAAACAGTTGTTCACATTTTCTCAAATCATTTGTTCCATAAAGGTAGAAACATAACATGTATTTCTCCTTTGTTTGAAAAGTTAGGTAAAAAGACTGGGAGATTGATGACCTGATTAATATTAGATTCTGACACCACCCTATCCTTGTAAAAAATTAAATAAGGAGGTTCAGAAGGCAGTGCTTGAATACATCCTTCTGGTAGCAGTGATAGCAACTAGGAAAATAGATTTCCAAAGATCAGATTTAGCTGATGGTTCGGGGGGGGGGGGGTTGAGTCAAGGCCTGAAAAACAATATTTAAATCCCAAGGAGGAGTACGATCCTTTGAAGGAAGTCTAGGTAAGTAGGTTCCTCTGAGAAAAGCTTTACAAAGCTTGGAGGAAGCTAAAGTTGAATTATTTACTCCTATATGAACATTGGAAATGGCTGCTAATTGTATTCTGATAGTTGGAGAGCTAGCACCTTCATTGAAAATTGTAGCAAAAAAGTCCAAGAACCTTTGAAATCAGTATTGAAAAGGGTATAAATTTTTTCTATGTGCCCAGAAAACAAATCTTTTCCATTTACCTTTGTAAATTTTTCTAGTAAAAGTTTTATGGGAAGATAACAGAATATGACAAACAGGAGACGAGAGCCTGGGCTGTCTAGCAATCAATGGAACTGGAGAAAATATGAGGTCAACTTGAGACCTGAAATATCTGCATGCGTCATGCCTGTTGGGAAAGACAGGAGGTCTGGAGTTGGATCCAAAATCCAGGGCAGCTGTAGAAGATGAGGCTAAAGAAAGGGAAACCAGATCTGACAAGGCCAATAAGAGGCAATGAGGATAACTATGCTCTTCAATTGAGATGCTTTCTGGATTTTGGAATGAGGAGTAATGGTGGGTAAACATAAAGGAGACTGGAGAGCCAAGTATGAAGTAGAGCATCAGTGGGGAATCAGGGCAGAGAACCTACAGCACTTGCTGTTGAGGGGAGATGCAAATAGGACACAGCATAGTTGGCCCCATCGATGGAAAATCATCTCCACCACATTGATATTGAGAAACCACTCATGAGGCATCAGAATAAACCTGCTTAACTTGTCTGCAATCACATTGGACTTCCCTGGGATGTGCATTATTATTAGAAAGTGAGTGGAGGAAATCACCCTTTGCCATAGTCTCATAGCTTCTCAAAAAAGAGGGTATGATCTAGTTCCCCTGTGTTTGTTGATGTACGAGACCACCGACATATTGTCCATCTGAATAGTGATAGTCCCAGTTGGGAAAGTGTCTTGAAAATCCTGCAGTGCTAGCAGGACAGCTCTCATCTCCAGGACATTGATGCAAGTTGGCTTCTTCAGGTGACCATGTGCCTTGGACTGTCCTTTCCAAGAAGTGCCCCCCACCCAATCTGAGAGGGGTCCATTGTCACTGTGGCCTTATGTTGAGGAAGAACAAAGGGATGGCCTTCTTGAATTTGATTGGAGTGGATCCACCAGAGGAGATAAATCTTAAAAGCTTGAGTTATTTTGACTGGCCTGGATAATGGGTGATGGAGTATAGACCATTGAGTTGCAAGTGTCCATTGAAGGATTCAAATATAAAACCTAGTCAGTGGTGCAAAAGTGATTGCCACTGACATGGATCCCAAGATTTGGAGTATCAGACGTGCTGGAAGAGAAGAATTCTGAATAGTTTTTATATGTGACAGTAGGAGATAAGCTATTTAAGTGGCTGCATTGAAATAAGCACCAATAAATTCACAAGTTTAAATTAGAGTGAGCTGAGATTTGTTGTAACTGACAGAAATCCCCAGACAAAAGCATAGCTGGAGTAAGTAGTCCCTTACTTGAATTAGTTGATGCCTGTTTTTATTAACGTTTATCAGCATTGTAAGTTATGTGGAGTGGTAAGGAGCCAGTCATTCAGGTATGGAAACACTTGGAATCTCAGCAGTCTCAGATGAGTTGCTTCATGCACTTGGTGAACATCCTGGGGCTATGGTGAGACCAAAGCACAGTATTCTGAACTGGTGATGACTGGCTCCCAGCTGTAAGCATATATATATCTTCTGGATCACCTGCTCATTTTTGATATGATAGTACACATCAGTCAAGCCTATCAAGAACATCCAGTTGTCCTTCTGCAGAAATGACAGTATGGACTGAACCATAACCATCCAGAACTCCAGGCTCTCTCTTGTCTGGGGGGACCTTCTGGATGAATCTTTTTTCTAGCAGGTTTTTTATCTCTAGAGAAGCTGCTTCCCTTTGACTGGGTGGAACATCAGGGATTTTCTTCAAAACTAGTGGTGGAGGTTGGGAAAATGGCATGATATAACATCTGGATCTTATGCTCCACACCTATGAATCTTTTGAGATATCTAGCCAGGCTCTCTGGTGCAGGGATAGATAACCCCTGACTGTCTCCAGAGGTGGACAGTCAGGCCTCCATTCAGGAGCACTGATAGGATCTGTCTGAGAATGAATCTATATATCCCTGATTATTCAGACCACCTCTGCCACAGGGGCAGTGTTTTCTATTCAAATTCCTTCCTCTTTCTCTGGGGAAACTCTCTCCATGTGGATCTTAAAAGGAATCCATGGGTTTCTTGAATCACATCTTTCTATCACCTTGTTCATTTCTAGAAAAGGACCATTTAGGAGTAGAAAAATATACACCCACAGCAGACAGGGTTTTCCCTTCCTGTTCACACCAAGAGAGTGTGTCTTTCACTTTGGGACCAAACAATGATATTCCAGCAAAGAGTGTACTGACAAAATAAGACTTGAAGGGTTCCACAAAATCACACAAGTGCATCCATGCATGTCTTCTAATGGAAATGACTGAACCCCCACCTGTGAGGTACCTTGAACAGCATGAGAGACAAGCCTCATGGACAAATTAAAAATAGATTGAAAGTTAGCCAACTGTGAGGAAATGATACTCCCTTCCTCAGATGATGTGGACCCAGAGAAAAATTTAGTAAGCTCCTTAATCAAATCTCTGTGAAGTCTGGTACAATATACCAAAAAATTCAGCAAACTAAGTGCAAAGGTCATTTAATTATAAACATGCTTCCAAAATCTGTCCAGTCCCCTAGACTCCCAGGGGGATGGGCAGAGTGACTCTGTTTTGCCAGTTCTTTTCTCATGGCTGCAACAACAACCACATCATCAACAGGTACTCCTTTAATCCAGTGTGGTCAGTCTTAGGTGGTGCAAGGACATTGTCTGGCCTATTTGGTATGAAATCAGCTGTGTTTGGTTCCTTCTACACCCACTGAGGGACTAACTCTATAAGCTCATGGGAGGGCTGACTCGCCCAGTAGTTAGACTGGCCAAAACCAAAAGCCACCAGAAACACTCATTCCTCTTGAGAAAGGTTATCAGGGGATCAGCCACCTGTTTGTTTCAAGAACTCTTAAAATGTCTCCAAAACAGACAACATTGGGTTGTAATCTGGTGAACCCTTCCACCTCATCAAAATCAGTGTCTTCAGTGACTGACTCTTGTGGAGAGTCTAATTGTCTCCTTTATCACATTCTCTCTGAGGGCCCTCCTCCATGGGATGCTCCCAGGAGGTATTGGAAGAGATAATGATACCATGCTGAGTGACCTGGAGACTGGTTCAGGCTGGCTGTCTCTGTGGAATGGATGAACAAGGCTCTGGACACAAAATACAATGAGACATGGAAGTAGGATCCAAAGAGGGCAGAGCTGTCTGAGCTCTAGGCACAGAGAATACTCTCTCCACTACCTCAAAAAATGAGTACCTGGGGGAAGCAGAAACTGATGGATCCAACAAAGCAGGCTCATGGATCATCATCTCCTGCTGTTCCACAGGCAAAGAGGAGGGAGTGGGAGCTGAGCTATCTAATGCCGATGATCTGAGGGGAATAGACAGCACTGACAACTTTGGAGTTGACTCCAACACCCTGGAGCCAGCGCCAATGTTTTGGCTCTGAGAGTCATCCAGCTCCAAGGTACTCAGTGCTGGATACCTGAGAGAGACCATCAGAGTCTAAGATGCCAAGATCTTCTGATCTGAGGAAGACAACCTTAAGGCTTTCAGACCCAACAACTCTGAAACTAAAGTATGAATCAGAGAAGGAAGTATGACAGATGGAGTGGCTTTCTGGATGGTCTGCAGACCTGATGGAGTTGGAGCCAAAAGGACTCCCATTTGAATTTGCATCCTGAGGAATGTTCTCATCATCCTATCCACATCTGCCTTGGATAGACTCCTGGAAGACCAAACATAGGGAACAATGGAAGAAGTCCTTGAACGATGTCTAGGAGACTATTTAAGAAATGGTGAAGGAAGTCTGGATGTGATAGGCTCTGCAATCAATGTTGGAGAATGGATCCAGGGCATCGTTCAGGTCTTAGCTTCAGATCTGATACTATCAGATCTGATTTTCTTGAAAGTTTAACTGGTGGTTCTGAAGATGGGGCTGAAGTTGACGTTGAAGCAGAAGGATGATTCAGGAATCTCTTGTAAGAATCCTTCATCACTGAGTCACCCTTCTTATCTTTTCTCTTGGGGTTTTGAGCCCTAGCAGCTATAGAGGAATGTTTATAGGGAATTAGACCTCTAAGAATCAATTTGTTCTTTCTGTCTATAAGTGCATGGCGGCCAAAATCCTTGCATATCTCACACTCAGTGTCTAGGTGTTTAAGGCCTAGACAGTACACACACACACTCTGTATGGGCATCCAAATTGGGGATTTTATGCCCACACACCACACATTTCTTAAAGCTAGACAGCTTGTCTGACATAATGAAAAATTAAGGTCAACTAAATAGAAGGGGAAAACAGAAAAGTTTTTTTTTAATTAGCAATGAAGGCAAGGAAAGAAAAGAATAGAAAAGAAAGAATTATCAACAATGGTAATTAGAAGTACTATGGAAGTACAAAAAATAAAGAAAATGAAGTACCAGCAATGGATTTAATGGTACTCAAAGAGTATGAGAAATGTGGACTGAAATATATAAAAAGAGTTAAAGGGAGAAAAGAGTAAAAAATGAAAAATTGCAAGGGGTCGTTAAAGAAAGATAAACAAAGTTAAACTTACTAACAAGTGAGAAATAGCTGAAAAGATACACCCAAAGCTCGAGAACTCGAAATCTATGTCTGATCGCAATGGCAGCAAACGAGATCTGAGGTATGTTAGGTTGGCAAGGCATTATGGGTAAAGGGCGGAGATCAAGAGTTCAAGTATTCTATGATCTGGAAGAAGCATCTGAGTCAGATCTGAGGATCAGATCTGAATCCCAACTCTTGAGAAATGAATGAAAATTACTTTGTCAGATTGTACAGATTTCTCAGAGAATTTGCTGAGGAGACTGTGCAGCACTGGTGCTTTACTATTCAGTAAATTGTATGTTATCTTTAATAGCCCCTTCTTAGAGGTCAAACAGTACAGGAAAGCTGTGATATGGAAGCTATTTATTAAATTACAACTATCTTTTCTTTCATTTTCTGAGCACAAGAGTTATGGCTGGAAAAGGGAACAATTAAATGTGGATTATGTTTTCTATTTATTTGGAGTTCTTACACGGTTACTATTAATTCTGAGTGTGAATGTTAGTCTTTTGCTTAGAAAGTATTCAAAAAAAAAAAAAAAGAATATGACATCCATGTTTGTGTGTAAATATTCAGATTAGGAGAGATATAAAGAAGGCGACAGGAAAAAGGGCACCCAGCAAAAACATGGATGGATTGTATGAGTGAAGACCGCCAACAACTTGGCATGGTCATTAATGAAGGTAAGATAGTGGCATTGAATCAAGAAAGATGGTTACAGTTGACACAACATCCCAATCCCATGTAGAGTATGGGGAAATGGGGTTGTCGATGCTGATGAAGTTAATGATGACTCAGACTGGGACTGCTTAAAAAGTAAATGAGTTCTTTCATACCTCTCAACCTCCAAACATTAAAAACTGGTACAAAGACCATTGAAAAGTAGGTACATCTAACTAAAAATCTGGACATCTAATTAGCATACAATGTGAATAACAGACAGCACACAACTATTCCTGCTTCAGAAATGAATGTAAACTAATACTCATAAACACATGTTCAAAGACCGAGAGTGTCAAAAATGATGGAAGAATGTAAGTACACGAACAAAAGACATTTGTAGACTTTAATGAACTGTATTGCAAAATCCTACCTCATAATGTCACTTATTTTTGCTTCTGAAAAAGGGAGCTCTAGGATATGTGTCTTCTTTTTTTAAAGTATCAGTGCCATAATATGCTGGTCATGTAGTGTGGTTTTCTGTGTACTAGATAGATTCAAAAATCATGTGTGATGAGGGGGATTCAGGAAAATTGTGTGAAAACACTGATAAACCTTCAGTGATATGTATATCATGTGCAGGGGTAAATCAGGACTGAAAATAGGTATGCTCCTCCAAAAGGACAGTTGAGAGGTCTGAGTTATTTTGTATGTAAAGAAAATATACTTTCAAATGAAGCTCAGTTCTGAACTGAAGTTGTATGTTCTATAACTTTAACAGTGCATGAAAATAAAGAATCACTATTTGATATCACATTTTGTGTATAATAATTGTATAAGGATCCTAAGATGTGAATGCGGCCCATTTGGTTTCAAAAGAGGCCACCTGATAACTGTTATACTTCTATGTCATAATCTCATCAGCAACTAAATTCCTGTAGTCTGAAAAATGCAGCCGTCTAACATTATACTTGTTATGTCCTTTTTTAACAGCAATATAAAGCTTTTATTTAAAATAAAAAGATAATACTTGGCACTTATAACTATATACATCATATACAAAAGAAGTCACCAGAAGGAACTTTAATAACTTTGAGATTTTTCACAAAGTACTAAGAAAAATTTATACGTTTAACGAAAGGGAAGTAATAGGAGGAGCATATCAGAGTGAAGTATACAGATTATATATATGAGATCTTTGTTACAACCTGGTATAATGTATAAATATTTATATCTTGTGACAGTGAGAGAAATGTTCAGGTTCATTTGCATCAGGATAGGGACAAAAGTAAGTGAGGGAGTTTGAGGTAGTGTTGTGCTTTACTTCTTAAGGATTACATCCAGTAAGAGCCCCCAGTATTTATGATAGTATTGTTTTTGTTTTGTATTAATATAATCTAATTTATGGAAGGAGATATACTTTATAGCTAAGGAACAAAATTCATCCCATGAGATTGAGGATTGATCAGCCCATTTTTTAGTGATACAAAATTTAATAAGAGCGCAGGTAGAGATAAGAATAAGATTTAGGATTTTAGGATATTTGGTTGTAATAATATGTAATATAGCTGTTTCCCGTGAAAAAGTGGATTTTTCATAACCCATCTTCTCTAACCTTGCTCTTAGAGAGCACCATAAATTATGAACTTTTTTACATCCCTAAAAAACATGTAGGGTATCTGCTATTTGGTTTGGGCAATATGGACAGTGTGCTGAATATTTAGGATTGAACTTGTTAAGAGTTGAAGCCATGTAGTAAGTGTTGGTATTAACCATGATTTGAGTGTATAGTAGATGCTTAAAAGGAATAAGCTTAATGGTATTTTCTATGGCCAATTTTTTATTTTCCTCTGAGATTTGCTGGCTTTTACTTTGCCAGTAATTTGAGAATAAAAGTGAGTTCTGAGATGTTATGCTTGTTATTAATTTATAAGTCTTAGAGATTGTTTTGTCTTTAGATGCAAGGTTTTTAAGTATTAGAGTAGTTTGACTGATTTCCTGGCTGTCAGTTTTGGCAAGAGGTATTTTGATTTTAATTAAATAAAGGATTTGCCTAAGGATAGTGGTGTAGTTCTTGGGGAGTCCAAACTTCTCCTTAGTTGTAGTATATTGGTTTCCTGCCATTCTTACAATTCCCACACTGTAAAGTCCTTTATACGAGGGAATTTAGATGTGTTGGTTGATTATTAATTGATAAGTTAGGATTTAAGTGGATCAGTTGTATGAGGGGAAAGACATTGAGGAGTTGTACAGATCTGAATAAAATTTGAATAGTTTAGATCATATGTTTAAACAGTGGGTGAAGTTTCCTAATATAAGAGTCTCTTTGATTTAGGTTCAAAAAGAGGAGAGATTTGGGGTTTATATCAAGGGATTCAAGTTGGTTATACCATAGTTTAATCCATAAGGGTGTCCATCAATTTGATTTAGGATGATAGTTTATTATTTGGATCAGCCTATAAGAGGTGGATATGCTATAATAGAGCTTAAAGTCTGGTAGTCCCAAGCCTCCTTTATCTTTTGCTAAGGAAAGTTTATCATATTTAATTCTAACCAATTTAGGATGCCATACAAATTTAGATAGACAAATTTAGAAACCCTACTACTTGGAGACTTTAACATAGACTGGGGCACTTGTTCCTCAGAATCCCCAACCACCCATATTAACCTGCATGCATTTACACAAATCATATCCACCCCTACCAGGATAGGTAAACCCAACCAAAAAGAAAGTATACTTGACTGGGTACTCATAAACAGTCACCCCCAAATGTACACCTCAGGTACCCTCCTTAATGGCCTAAGCGATCACCTTCTCACATATGTAATTAAGCACAAAACCATTAATTCCCAACAACCCTTACTCAGAAAGGTTAAAAACAATAAAAACGTTGACCCTGCCAAATTCCAACAAGAACTAAACTCATGTAATTATTCTAAAACACCTCCCCTTAGAGGAAAGCAGTAGCATACTTTAACAACAAATTCCTTGAGATCCTTGATTTGCATGCACCTGTTCATTCAAATAGAACCAAGGCAAAAACTGCACCATGGCTTTCTATAGAGTCTAAACTCAAAATTACCCTTAGAAACAAAGCATGGGCTTTATGGCGTTCTTCTAAAGACCCTCAAGATCACATTAAATACAGGCAATCCAGGAACGAAACCAAAAAATCAATTTTACAAGACAAAAAACAATACTACTGTAATTTACAGACAGTAAATCAAAATAACCCTCAGAAGTTTTGGGCAGGTTTAATTAATCTACTACATCCTGGACAAACTTCAACCCCAATCCCTGCTGCTACTATTGATAAAACCTCTGAAGATGTTTCTAATAGTTTTAACCAATTCTTTACTGAGACAATTCAAGCTCTAGCTAGCCAACTACCTCCTAGCTCCCCTGGTCCTGAAAGTAGCATCCTTAGTAACCTACTCGCGTTCAGCTTCCAACCAGTCGCCACTTCACTTATCTGTACCTTGATCAAAAAATTAAAACCCACTACACTTTCTGCTGATCAACTCCCTGCCAAGTACCTACAAAAATCAGCTGATGCTATTGCTTACCCCGTCTCAATACTAATCAATCGAACCATAGTAGAAGCTAAAATTCCCACCATCTGGAAAATATCCTATGTCATCCCACTTCACAAAGGAGGCATCTCTACTGAATTCTCCAATTATAGGCCAATAGCTATACTCTCTCCACTTGCAACGATTATGGAAAAATGTATTCATAGACAACTCATGCACCTCCTAATCCAAAATTGCATTATGGCAGACACTCAGCATGGCTTCTGTCCTCATCACAGCACTACTTCAGCCCTCCTAGCCTTTACTGACACCATAAACCATAATCGCAACAATAATTATATATCCTCAGCCCTCTTTTTGGATCTTTCCAAGGCATTCACTATGGTTGATCACCAACTTTTAATCCACATCCTGCAAACATTCTGTCTAGATACTGGAGCCCTCCAGTGGTTTCAATCCTACCTGAATGGTCGACAGCAGGCTGTCCTCTGGCAGAACAAACTCTCTAACCTTCTACCTAACACCCTTGGAGTACCAAAAGGCTCTATACTAGGGCCCTTGCTGTTCTCCATCTACATTAATGACCTTTATACTGTCATCCCAAAAGTCAGCTGTATCCAATATGCTGATGACTCTACTCTGATTTGCTCAGCCACATCTCCAGTAGAGTTATGGTCAGCTACCCAGACCACCTTTAATACAATAGAAAACTGTCTTCTGAACATCGTCTGATCCTAAATCCCAAAAAACTAAAATGTTGTTATTTTCACCAACATGTACGTCTACCACTTTCACCTTTACCATAAAATCAAATGATGGCACAATAATCTCCCCTGACCCATCTACAAAACTATTAGGTGTCATCATAGACAATAATCTAAAATTTGACCTACATGTTAACCAAACTATCAAAACCATCAATAACAAACTAGGGTCACTTTACAGAATAAAAGCCTTCCTAAACCCTCCAGCTAAAATTGCCATAGCTCGCTCTCACCTTCTTTCAACCCTTCTGTATGCATCCCCTCTACTCTCGAATTTAAACAAGACTGTCCTTAACAAACTCTCAATTTGCTACAACCACATTGCCAGGTTTGCCACTGGGCTGCCTTTTAGGACACATCATTGCATCAATCTAAATCAGCTTGGGTGGCTTGAACTACCCAGCCTAATCCAGTATAACCAACTGATTATGGCCTATAAAATCCTCTATAATCTGGACAATACTCCTGCACTTACAAATATTATCACCCCCTATAACAATCCTAGACTGCTTCGATCCTCTAACAAACTACTAATTCAAACTAGCAAAATTAATAACACAGCCAGTGATTCTCTCTTTGCAAACTCTGTAAGTAGATCCTGGAACTCTCTTCCAGCTGATATTACCTTACTTTCCACCTTAGGTCAAATTAAAACTAGACTCAAACAACATTTGTCACTTAACTGGCTATGTCAATGTATCAAGCCTGGCTAACTCTTTCTAGAATGTGTAAAAATCTGTTAACCAGTTTACTGTGTAATTTAATTTAATCCTGACTTGTGCTCAGGATTAACTGTAACCTGTGGAACTAACTTGCTTACTTATGTAATCTCTGTAAATAGTCTGTTTGTAATATGTAATGCTAGTATTATGTAATGCTGTATCTGCTTACCCTTGGAGCTTTTCTCCCCGGGCCTCCGCTGAAAATGGGCATGCATCCAGTCAGACTATCCTGGTCAACAAATGTAAAATAAAATAAAATAAAAATAAATATGACTTTCTCTACGTTCTTGAAGAATTTTTGTGGAATGATAGAGAAGGTAGCATATAACTGAAAAAGCATTCTTGGCAAGATATTTATTTTGTCCACATTAGCTCTTGATAATAGGGACATGTTGATGTTTTTCCATCTACTAATATCATTTTCAATTTTTGACCATGTATGTAATAGGTTGTTCTTAATAATCTCATTAAAGTTAGAGGTGAAATTTATACTGAAATATTTTAGTTGGTATTTCATCTCACTATCAGGAAAGTATAGTTCTCTATGACCCAAGACATTTATAGGGAAAATATAAGATTTACTCTGATTTAATTTGTAATTGGATATAACAGAATATAGGTCTAGAGCATTAAGTGGTTTTGATAGATCAGTGTTAGGAAGTTCAAAACATATATTTAAGTCATCTACAAAAGCAGAATATAAAAACTTTATATTTGATATGGACTATGGTGAAAGTTTTTTGGGATATATAAAGGAGTAGAGGTTCTAAATATAGATTAAAAAGGTAAGGCAATAGTGGGCAGCCTTGCCTTGTACCATTGGAGATAGGGATAGGTTTAGAGAAAAATGTATTAATTTGAATAGAAGTACAGGCTTTTTGGTAAAGTACTTTAATTATTTTTATGAATTCTTGTGGGATACCAAAAGAGGGTAGGACATTAAACAGGAAAGTTAGATTTACTCTGTCGTAAGCTTTGCTTGCATCAGCCAGTAAGGACGTATCTTGGATGTCTATCTTTATCAAGAAGCCTAATGATGGTATCTAATAGGAGTGTGTTATCACATGTTTGTCTATTCTGCATAAAGGCCATTTGTTCATGCGAAATAATAGAGGGAAGTATGGTTTTCAGTCTATTAGCTATAATGTGAGCTAGAATCTTAAAATCAGTATTAATAAGGGCTATTGGTCTATAGTTGGCAGGGTCTGATGAGCCAGAGTTTGGTTTAAGGATTAAAATGGTTTTCGAATTGTTAAGCTATCTGTCCATTATACCATATTGAATTATGTAATTAAATATCTTTAGTAGAATTTTAGCAACTGGTTCAGAAAATATTTTGTAGAGTTCTCCCATGTATCAATCAGAGCCAGGATATTTACTAGGTTTGAGTTTATTAATTGCTATTTTAATTTCTTCAAGGTGTAGAGGTGATTTCAGAAAGTTCTTTTGATAATCAGCAATCTGTGGAAATTTTAGATTATGCATAAACTTTTCCAATTATTTTGTAGGGGGGAGTTAGGTAAATTTTATATTTTTTTATAAATATCTTCAAAAGTATTAATAATATCCTGGTCTTTATATTTTGCTACGCCTTTGTATTTAATTTCTTTGATCCTAGAAGGGCCATTTTTAATATTAATTAGTCTAGCCAGAGTTCTTGAGGGAATTTGTGCCCATTCTGAGTATCAGTATAATGATCTCATCTCCATAAATGAGATATTTTTCTAGGTGCAGCTTGTGCAGTTGCTTTTGCAAGTCAGTTATTGTATCTTCTAACTCAATTGAGTATTTATATTGAGGTTTTAATTCTATGTCTTTGATTTGGTTTTCTAGTTTGAGTTTAAGGTTATTTTGTTTTTTCTTATACCATAAGGATTTTTGAATAATATGACCACTTATAGCCACTTTAGGAGCAACCTATTGCACATCATAAGGGATTAGACTAGAGGTAAGATCAGTATTCAGTTGGGAAAATATGGAATTTATTTCTTGTACTACTTGCTTTTGAATGCTATTAGGATTTAGGGTCAAATTGTTGAAAAGAGAGGGTTTTTGGTAAGAGGAGGAAATGTTAATGGAAATATTGATTTTGGAATGGTCAGACATAGATCAAGGGGATACATTATAATTAAGTGTATAAGAATTGAAAGATTGAGAAATTAAAAAGGCATCTATTCTTGACCAGGTTTTATGTGTGGCTGAGAGAAATGTGTAGTTATTGTGTTGAAATTTTGTATAGGGGTCAATTAAATCAAAGGTATTTTGCAAATCTTTTAGGGCCATAGTAATATGATACGATTGTCTAGTCTCTTTATGTGATCTATCTTTATCAGGACTAAGCAAAGCATTCCAATCACCTCCTAAAATGTGTAAATTATTTGGATAGTTAACTAGGATATTGAAAATATCATAAATAAAAAGGTGTTGACCTGAGCAGGGGCAGTACAAATTAACAAAGAGTAATGGCTTACTTAAAGTGGGATAATTACTGGTAAACAAAACCCATCTTCCATTAGGATCACTTTTAGTGAAAGTGATCTCTCCTTGATAAAGTTTATTAACAATAATAGCTACTCCCCTAGAAGATGAATTATAACCTGCAGCAATTATTTGCTTTACCTATTTCCTCTTTCTCTCACTGTCCCAAAGTTGGTTGATCATATGCGTCTCTTGTAGAAAAGTTATAGTAGATTTATTTTGAAATGTAAGATGCATAATAAGATTTCTTTTCTTTTTATCCGGTAGCCCCTTAATGTTCCATGAATCTACTGTAAACATTTTCAGAAACTGAGTTTGTTATTAAGTGTGTTCTTAAAAGATAACAGTATAATTGAAGGTTCTACTGTAAATGTAGCTTGTGGAGAGAATGATCTAATAATAATCATGGAAGTAAGTTTGTTTATATGATTGTAATAACATATTAAGGTGAATAATATAACAAGGTGAACTAAAATGCAGTCAACTCTGGAGAACATTTTTATTTTAAACCATGATATGCATATCTGTACGTAATCAGACTATGATGTTTCTACAAACATTGTAAAGTAAGGAAGACAAAGTGGGTTAGCAAATTTTGTATGTATTTTTTAATGTTTTAATTTTAATATCTTCTGGGCAGTGATTACAGATTTTTAGAAAATAGGTAAGCTGCATTTGTGGGTCATTTTTAGTCTAGCCACTTTCTCTACAAAGGTGAGAATCAAACCATGTATTTTGTGTTTATAAGATGAGCACCTCAACCATTATGCTAACTACCAACTCAAAAAGGGGGATTGTAACAGTGACACCCTACCAGAAAACAGATATCATCCAAAAGTCTATGAATGAACAGGGAGAGCCCTGTATCAAACTCATGGCTTCACTTCAACATATTAAGCCATCATGAAGAAAAGACTGAAAGAAAAAAGCAGCCACATTGTTTTCACATATTAAACAGACCTGTTTAGCAAATGTTTCTTAAAAGAATCAATTAAAGCAAACAAACAAAAATAAATAAAAACAAATGTAACTGCAATAAGAACTTACAAAGAGTTAGCCAATTTTCCTTCCTCTCGCAATCTATCACACTTTAAAAGCTGTATATAAAGAAATCATGGGAAAAAATTAAATTAATGTAGTTAACTACATTAGAATGTATATGTGTATGTATATGTATATGTATATGTATATGTATATGTGTGTCTAGACATTAAATACTTGCACAATATATATTTTGGATGTAAAATACATCATCTAGCAACAATTACGTATCCTAAAGCAATTATGAAACATTAGGCAGAGGAACTATTTTACATCAAAAATATTAAATAATTATTCATTTACTAATTGTAAAATAAATGTAAACCAATTTAATAGCCAATTTTCTAAGTGCAACAATGCAGTCCAGGGTGGGCATTACTGGGACAACAACAGCCCTTTCAGGGGTGAAGAGGTCTGATGTTGTCCTTTAGTGGTCCATTATTTCCCCAATAATGACCAACAGGATGTTGAGCAGTACTGCTTGCTTACAGCCTGCCACACAAGTCCCTAAATTTCAGTATTTATTTAAAACAGGCATAAATGTAATACAAAGTAAAAAGCTGTACTTATGTTACATTTTAATTAATAGCATTTGTGTAGTATGATCAACATATTTTTCAGTAGCTTTATCTTTATCTTTATGAATGTATGAATTAAAGTAGTTACTGGCACTAATGTATTATTGTTATGTGAGCTACAATATACCAGTAATGTGAGAAAAAAAATTCTTTATAAGACCTGCCTTACCAGCTAGGTGAATATTTTGTAGACATATAAGCTTGGCTGGTATCAAGTACTATGATTATTTGTAAAAGTTCTTCTTTTTAATGGGATGGACCAACTGACATATTAAACAAAACATTACTTTGCTACCCAACAAGTTAACTGCCAAGCATGTTCTGTAGACTCAAAATTATTTCAGAACCTCTGCTTCCATGTGAGAACAGAAATTCCTGCCTGCTGAAAAACTTGCAGCTTAATATTTTTTAAAAGTAGTTCTTAACATATGGGCTTGGCGTGCTAAAGTTCTTGAGGTCAAGAAGAGTCAGCTTTTACTAAATGGTTAAACAACAGCACAGCTCTTGTAATCTTCTACAACCCCACAAAACATGCCATCCAAGAAGTTCTGTTATTATGATGCTCAACTCACACTACAAGTGTTTACATTTCTGTGCAGACTCAGAAGGAGTCTAGTTTGAGCTCTGTCAGTTGACATTATTATTTCTCTGTTAACCAGCTAAACCAACTAGACACACATGCTTTTCAGGAACAACCCAGAAGAGATGCTCAGTCACAGTATTAAAGTGGAGACCTTTTTATTTTTTTTAGGTGATATGTTTACCGTTTGACTTCCATCAGCTTATATGAAGTGAACTTCAAATCACAAGAAATCCCATTCTTCTGAGGTTCTGTGACTGGTAAGCAAAAATGCTTGAAAAAAATGGAAAGTTCATACCCAATAGGCTTTGGCAGAACATGTGACATACAGTGCACTGAGAAGGGGTTTGACTATAGGGCTAAAACTTACTGCAGTCCAGATCCTGAGCTTCTCACACCATGCACATTATGTTTTTCTTCTTTTTTTTTCATATTTTGCCTTACTCTTCAGCTTATGCTGTGACTTTCTATAAGTTCTGAAATGCATTTTAAAGTTTTTTTTTTTCTTTTTACACAACCTTTTCATCCAGTGATGGCTTGAACAAAAATTATGATTAAGGAAAGAACTTCAGCATAGCTGTACAACTTTAGCTATCCTTGTATCTTTTCAATACACCTTTCCTGACCAGAACAGTGTAGTAATAACCTTTTAGGAAATACCTCTTATGTTGGGACTCCCAGAAGCCATAGATAATCTAGGATGCATTTTAGATAATTTCCCAACCTTTTAAACCTGTGATGGCTTGACTAAAAATCATGTGTAAGAAAAGAAATCCAGTCTTTCTTTTTCTTTCAAGGTAGACATAAGTTGTGACCAAAGCTTAATGTCCATAGCTAACACAAAAAAAGTATCTCATAATAAACTAGAAAGGCAATTGTTATGTTTTTGTGAGGATACACAAATCATGCTTGGGAATACTGCCTGCCTACTCCTCCTCCCTCCCAAAAAAGACAATCACTGCCTATGCATCTATCTAGTTCAAAAGGTCACAGTCATGTATTTTAGGTGAGTGCTCTCATGCATATCTATAACATGCTTCCTCACTTCTCATCCATACTCTCCCCACAGGCAGCCATCTGTGTACATGCCTGATATGTGATTTGTGGAAAGTGAAAAAAAGTAATGATTACACTAATTTATCCAGTTTCTTACTACGGTACATTACTTTGCCCCCTACATAAGCTGTAGTAACCTTCTTTGTCTACCTCTGAGGTCTATAAAAAAAGTAAAAGAAAAAATAACCATACTGTCCCCAGCCCAAACATAAGTTAATAATGACCTCCTGTGTATACCTCTAAGGTTTGACAGAGAGGAAAATGAAAGTAATGACCACACAATCCCCAGCCCCAGCCCCCCCCCTCCCATACACACACACCTAACCTACAGCTACATTCGGTACACACACATCTGAGCAAGGCTGGTTTTAGAATGGGTGCAAGTGAGAGCACAGGCTATCACTAAGTCTGTTATTTCAGCAAATAGCAGTATGTTATGCAACATTGGTACTGCCACACCAGATCAGTGACTGATGTTTAGCAGTTAGCAAACAGGGGTAAGTCATTTTTATTTACCTCATTGAAGAGCAAAACATACCTGTCACTGTCCCTGATTTCACAGACTGCCACTGATTTTGTCTCATAATTTTGCTGTCTCCCTCATATGAAAGTTTGAATTGTTGGTAAATCATTTAGGATTACAGACAGGGTGACTATTTGAAATGTTGGGACCCTTTAGAGTGAGTTCTGAAATACAGAGCCTGAATGGCCAAAAAAAGCAGACTTGCACATACTAACTCCAAGATAGCTATTTCTAGGAATATTCCCTTTTCTCAGAAGTATGGTGATCTTAGAGTTGGTATATATAAGTGTGGGAGTGTGGGAGTGTGGGAGTGAAAGGGGACTTGCCCACTGCAGAAAAGAAACTTAAAGGATGTTTGATGTTTACTCTTTTCTTGGATTTTCGGTCTGTTTTTTTAATGTGTTGGTACCAGGCATTTTGAGTGCCAGCATTTCAGTAGGGAGCCTAATAGTCAGTCAATAAACCCAGTTATGAGTTTCATACTTCTTATTGTTCAAAAATGCATGTTGATTCAAAATGTGTTATTCTGTTAACTTTTTAAGTAAATTAGAGTTGTTGTTGTGTCTTTCGGCTTTTCCCGGTTAGGGGTCACCACAGTGGAACTCCGGTCCGCTAATGATTGGCAGTAGATTTTTACTTGCCAAGTTGCCAGCCCTGATGCACAACCTTCAATGAAGGTACTCCCATTCACGCATGTCTCCTCACAGAAGACACTCTAGCTGAGAATCGAATGGGACAACGTCTTGCTGTGAGGTGACAATGCTACTGCAGCACCACCACTGCAGTTTTTAAGCAAATTAGAGTAATATTTAAAATGTGTTCTTGAACTTTGAGGTCCTTGTTCTGCTATTATTTTTGGTTTTGCCCAGAATTCTCAGGCAAAAAAGTTGAGTTATAGTATCTAGTGTTCTAGCAGTATTTTTAAACTTCTTGAAAGAGATGAACATCTCTGATGGTCAGAAGCATCAGATTTTCTTAAAATCCAAGGTAGGTACTGAGATCAGTCACTCTGAGTTGCTGATCTCTAGTGCTTACCTTGCTGATGTTCATTCACGGATTATCAGCTTTGTCCTACAGGATCATATCACAACCCTGTTTTTTTAAGAGCATAATCAGAAAATTAATACATTTTTTTCTCCAAATTTTTTCCTAACCAGAAGCAGCTTTTGAGGGGTCCCCACTCAGTCAAGGATGATTAAAAGTCCCCCCCTTCCTGCAGCCACAGGTATTGCGGGTGCCTAAAGCTGATTATGATGTTAGTTTTAGTGGACAGAATGTCCACTAGCATGATTTAAGTAAACCAAGAGTACTACATCAATGTTGAAATATTCAATGAAATTGTGAAGTCTATTATTTGACAAAGCACTGTTACTATAACCAGATGTATCTTTCAGTTTTAAATGTGATATAAATAAGAGTTATTATTATCCACCTGGCTTATTAAGTACATAAGATTGTTGTACTAGCTTTTGTTGGTTTGAGTGACGTGTTGCAAAACATCAAACTACGATAACTTTCTGTGGTTGGAGGCCCCCTCCAGGAGCAGGGGGGCCTTCAGTGACCACACAATTCATTGGTGTCTACAGCTGGCTATGCATGTGATCTATGGATAACCAAAGTGTGCACATATTCCCTTCTTTCCTTAAACACAGCTGTGAGTAGCCTAGACCTGAGGAGCTTTGTTTAAAGCTTGTTCTGTAGGACTTAGGACCATGGGTCATTTTAAATAGGAAGAACATTTTTTTCTAACACTTTGTTTTGTCACAGAGTCTCACTTGAACAAAACAATGGTGTAGATACTGTGTATGAATGGAGAGCCAGACATGTGCAACATTGTCTTGTCCTCTGTCTGATTCTGGGACTCTACAAGCATTCCAGTACATTTTTGGATCTCTTGAAACTGAGAGGTGAAGAATATACTACATGCAAGCCCAAGCAATACCATTAAAGTCTGGAAAAAGGAAAAGGAGATTCTAATTTCTGCCCTAGGCTTGCTATTCTGCTTGTTGTGAGCCAAGGAACTAAACCTGATGTTGCTCTCTTCTAAAGTACTGCATGGTGCCAGACATCTACCTCATGCACAGCTGGGAAGTGTTATGGTGCCAGACATCTACCTCAGGCATGCCTGGGAAGTATTATGGTGCCAGACATTTACCTCATACACAGCTAGGAAGTATTATGTTGCCAGACATCTACCTCAGGCGTTGTTGGGAAGTATTATGGTGGCAGACATCTACCTCAGGCATGGCTGGGAAGTATTATGGTGCCAGACATCTACCTCAGGCATTGTTGGGAAGTATTATGGTGGCAGACATCTACCTCAGGCATGGCTGGGAAGTATTATGGTGCCAGACATCTATCGCAGGCATTGTTGGGAAGTATTATGGTGGCAGACATCTACCTCAGGCATGGCTGGGAAGTATTATGGTGCCAGACATTTACCTCAGGCATTGTTGGGAAGTATTATGGTGGCAGACATCTACCTCAGGCATGGCTGGGAAGTATTATAGTGCCAGACATCACATCTATATTACAAGATTGAAGCTTTAGCTCATTGAATAACTAAAGCTTGATCTTGTAATTTCAAAGCTGCAAAATGTCAAACGGCTTTTTCAACCCAGGGAAACACTTCCCTTGGCTGCATCAAAAGGAAAAAACAACTTCAGACCCAAAATCAAATGGGGGGGCTGTGCACCCCACCCCCCTAACTAAATATACCAACTTTGAGATCGCTCCAAATTGGAGAAAAGGGCATAATCCAAGTAATGGCCAAGGGAAGCATTTCTTTGGGTTGAAATGGCCCTTCGACATTTTGTGACTTCGATATTACAAGATTGAGCTTTAGTTATTCGATGAACTAAAGCTTCGAGCTTGTAATATAGACCCCAGATATCTACCTCATGAATGGCTGGGAAGCATTATGGTGCCAGACATCTACCTCAGGCATGGCTGGGAAGTATTATGGTGCCAGACATCTACCTCATGCAGAGCTGGGAAGTATTATTCCTTAAGAAATAGTCTCCCCATCTTTTATTCACAGTGCCCCATGGTAAGCACTTTGTCATTCATCCCATAGTTCAGAGATGCTTGCTTAAAATTGGGCATTTACTACTACTGGCCACCCCTGAAATGCCAGCTAGAATTCCACAATATGCCTATCTCCTCTATTGTCCATTGATTGTGCTTTGCCATCTATGACAGTTCCCCACCTCTTCTTATTATTAAGGTACTCCTTGGTAAAGTGGGTGACTTGTATATGGCCTACCCCAGAAAAAAATGGTATTGGGTTGAAATCTGCTGACATCACAAAAACCCCAATATGAGTAATGTAGCATCTCTTGAAGCCAGTGTCTCCACAACATTGGTAGAATGGAGAACATCAGCAGAAGGCCCTCTATACCTGTGCAGATTTCCATACTCGTAGACTAAGTCACTTATGTATGTAAGCTTTGTCTAATATGATGATAGATGACATCCTCTCCTCGCCTTACCTTGCCTCTTTTCTCCTCTCCTCCCCTTGTCTCACCTCTTCTTACCTCTCCTTTCCTCACCTCTCCTTGCCTCTCCTCACCTCTTATCTTCTCACATCTCCTCTTCTTGCCTCTCCTCTCCTTGCCTTGCCTTACCTCTCCTCTTCTCAGCTCTCCTTGCCTCAACTCTCCTCTCTTTGCCTCTCCTCACTGCCTCTCTTCTCCTTGCCTTGCCTATCCTCTCCCTCTCCCACACCCTCTCCTCTCTTCTCCCCTCTCCTCTCACTCTCCTCTCCCTCTCCTCACTTCTCATCTCACCTCTCCTCTCTTCTCCTTGCCTCACCTCTTTTCTCCTCACCTCTCCTTGCGACAGCTCTCCTCTCCTCAGCTTGCTTCTCCTCCCCTCTCCTCTCCCCTGCAACCCTCCCCTCTTTTCTCCTCTCCTTTCCCCTCCACTCCTCTCCTCTCTTCTCTTCTCCCCTCTCCTCTCCTTCCACAACCCACCAAACATTTATCTATATACATTTTTACCATTCTCCATTCCTTCAAGAGTAATCAACTTTTTTTTTTTGTATTTTATCTTATTACAGATAAAAGTTAAAATCTGAAATGTTACTCTCAAATTTATCTACAGCCTGTATCTATAACCCCTCTTTGTACTGCACCTGAGCAGTGATAGGATTCCAAATTATGTACAGCACTGTAAAGGTATCTCAGTGGAAACAAAAGTGAAGAATAGAGAGGTAAAGGAGAAAAAATGGTCACAGTAAAGTGGGGTAAGATGGAGAGAGAACTGAGGTGCAGTTAGATAAGTCACATAGTGTATTCTGCCAAATTCAAAACAAATGGCATCTCCATCAAGAGAATGTGAGGAATGACAAGAGATGCTGGTGTCTGCAAAATCTAGTAACTACATTTGTTTATTTATTTTATTTTATTTTATTTTACATTTGTTAACCGGGCTAGTCTGGCTGGATACATGTCCATTTTCAGCAGAGGCCCGAGGAGAAAAGCTCCACTATCAGACTAAGGCAATACATGAGGAATACTTTACTAAATAAATCAATTTTTTTAAAAGAAACAAAAAACAAAAATGTACAAAGACAAAATACAGTTTGCCTGGACTAATTTAAGTAGGTAACAAACAGAGTTCACATTATGTGGCTGAGGAGTTAAGCTCAGGCACAAAAATATAAAGTTGAGTTAAGGATATCTGTAGTAAAGCTAAATAATTTAATCATCGGTCAGAAGGCTAGAAGACAGATTCGGTAGTTAGCAGAGGGAAAGAAACTGATGGTTACAAGTGTTAAAAAAGCAAGTTAGAAGGTAAACAGGTAGATAGGTAGTAAAGCTATGGGAAAAGGGGAGAAAAGATAGATAGAAATTGTGGATAGAATATGGTTACGTAGGGTAAAAGTATTTTAACATAGTTAAATGTTAAGAAAGTCAAGTTGAAAAGGAGAGTGAGGAAGCAGGATAGAGATGAAATGCTATGGTAGTAGGATAAAGATGGTCTAGGTATGGCTGGAAAGTAAATAGAGAGGATGGCTATACGGTGAAGTAGGCAATAAGATTGGAGAAAAGAGTGAAGGTCCAGTGAAGGGGCTGAGGATGTTAGTCTAGGTAAGAAAGGGAGTGGAAAGAATTGCGGATAGAATATGGTTACGTAGGGTAAAAGTATTTTAACATAGTTAAATGTTAAGAAAGTCAAGTTGAAAAGGAGAGTGAGGAAGCAGGATAGAGATGAAATGCTATGGTAGTAGGATAAAGATGGTCTAGGTATGTGATCAGGCATGTAATATTCCCATTATTCTTTAGTGCAATGATTTGTGTCTTACATTTTCTTAAATCCTTATATCATACTTCCCTTGTTGCCCCTGTGACACCTGTGCCCTGGCCCAGCAATCAAGGAGCCTCAATACACACCACTAACACCAGAGAGGGTGTCTCATATATGAGGAAAGGATAACAAATACACACAGTAAAGTGTACTTTTCCTTAAGAGCACACAGAGATTACAATCAGTCCGGGGCTGGTCGCTCCCTTGCTCCCTAGGTGCCTAATAAGACTCCCCACTGGCACAGCTATAGGGTCCAGATCTCAGCCTAGTGGGCAAGCTAAAATTTCCAGCACCCTCTCTGTCCAACCAGTGCTTCGTGTCCCTGCCCAAGTAGCTGCTACACACACACTTTGAGATAAGTTTATACAACAACACAAACACTCCTGGGGAAGGCTGGCACAGGTTCTCCAGCTGTGCTCCTTTTTCCAGACTATATGGTAGTAATCACTTGCCACCACCCTGCTAATAGTATCAGCTACCCAAAGGCCCTTAAAAGGGTGTCCAATTATTACTGTGCAATATTATTATCCAATTGGTAGATGTGACTAAACAGTCTCAAAGCTTATTAGAGTGACCCGGTACAGGATCCTTATATACATGCAATCTACTCTTAGAGCTTAACTTATCTCTACACAAACCAGCCACAGTTAAAAGGTTTTAACATATTTAATAATAAATAATTAAAACCACCAGATGATACTTTCTACTACACAGTCAATGCTAGTCAAGAGTTCAGAGATCACACAGAAAAATCACCACAGATATACAGCTCCAATCTAGGTTTTTTTGTGTAGCCAATAACGCACTCAACTCGAACCAATGTTATCCAAATGTTTAACAGAAGTCAGAACACACTATATACTGCATGAAGGAAACAGTTTACCTAGGTTTCATCCAACTTATGGGACTTCATCAGAACTGACATCAAACACAATTACACCCCTTTTATATGTATGCAAAACCCCACCCTTTGATTAATTGAATAATTCAATCAATTCAATCTGTAATTTAACAAAAACATTTAGACTTACATTAAACAGTATAAGAAATGTAATGTATTTAATAACACAATAGATTTGTTAAAATAACAATATGTTAAATATATATTCAACATATAACAATGACCCACTAATATATTTAATAACTTACACTAAAGTTCATATGACAATTTTAAAATTTAATAAATTAAATAAAATATTATAATATGTGAATTTTTTAAAAAAATGCATGTTGGTAGATGACTCTACCCTAAAATATACTTCAATTTTAAAACAGGAGCAATACTAATGTATTCATTTATACTGGGAAAACATGTGGCGTCTAATTTTAGCTGCCATTCCAATTCCGCTATATCTAAATGGATATCTAGTATTCTACCTTGTCCATCCTTGTTAATTTGTTGTAAAACACAAAATTTAAAAAAATGTCCTTGATTTTGAACAATATGCCTAGCTAGGGCATTGGTCATCTTACTATTCTTTATATCTGAATTGTGTTCACAGACTCTATCTCTCAGTCGTCTGCATGTTTTCCCGATGTAAAATGTGAAACATGACTGGCACTTAGCCAAATACAAAACATTCTGGGAATAACAGTTAAAATGTCCTTTGATTTTAATATATTGTCCATTTACATTTATATGTGTCCCATTTGTCATAATGAACTTACAATAATTACACATACAACATTTAAAATTTCCTTTGGGCTTATTACTGTTCTTATACACATTTGAATTACTCATTTGTAATATATCTTTAAAAGACCTATCTTTTCTAAATACGATTTTGAGAATGTTCCCCATTTTCTCATCTACATTTTTATCTACTTTGAATAAATCCCAATGTTTTAGTATTACTTGGGTAATCCACTCAGCATCTAAATTATAAGTGGTCACAAAGGTCATCCTTTCATATATACTGTCAGCTTGTATGTTCAAATCCCTACCTTGATTAGGGACATTTATAACTCCCTACAAAATTGCCTTATATACACCTTCTTTTCTTTTTCATACAACTTCATTTTTGATGTCCTCACACAAATCAAATGGATAACCCTTTCCAATAAACATCTGCAAGATGACATCTATCTCCTTATAAAATGCATCTTCCTCACTTACCATTCTGGCCGCCCTCACCATCTGTCCTTTAACAATAGATTTCTTTTGATGGTGAGGGTGTCAACTCTTATATTCTAAATAAAAATTTGAGAAAGTTGACTTCCTATAAATAGCAGAAGCCATCTTTAACTTATTCCTATCTGTGGTTAATAAAACATGCAGATAGGAAATCTTTTCCTGACTGTGTTCATATGTAAATTTCAAAAAACTTACTGTTTGGTTTATATACTTTAAAAATTTTTCTAGAATGTCTTCCTCTCCTTCCCAGACAATAAAAATATCATCCAGGAATCTAGTATATTGCTTGATATACTGAATAAATAAGTTCAGAAAAACATATTCCTGCTCCCAATATGCCATTATATAACTGGCATATATGGGAGCACAGGCTGCCCCCATAGCTACTCCAGTTTTTTGCTTATAATAATGTCCTTCAAACCATAGACAATTATTCATCAATACAGTCTCCATTAGGAGGATGAAAACATTTATCTTATCCTGGTCAAATAGTCCAGTTCTTCCCAGTTGATATTCCAACCATATTAATCCCTCTTTATGGGGTATGGTTGCGAATAAGTTGTACACATCTAGTGTGACCAGTCTAGTAAATTCAGACATCTTGACCTTATTTAGTTTACTTAAAAAATCCCAAGAATCCTTGGTAATGTAAGTAAATTTCTCCAGTCCCTTTTGTAAATGATAGTCTAAATTTTTTCTGATGAAACAGGTCTTACTGCATTTACCATCAACAATGGGCCTGAACTTAAGGTTACTTAATCCCTTATGAATTTTTGGTATTCCAAAAATATTACTAATCATGGGATATTCATTTTTCAAATAGCTATGGGTGGATTCATTAATCTGACTTTGATAAAGCATGTCATCTAACATTAAATCTAGCTTGGAATAGACTATATGTATCTCATTTAAGCTAACTTCAATGTAAGTATCTTCCATAAGCATAGACTTCATGCTGTTAACATAATCATTTTTTTTCCATTACTACAGCCCCATTACCTTTATCTGGCTTCATTACTCGTATATCTTTATCATAAGCCAATTCAAACTGTAAATCATTTTCTTCTATAATTAAATTTATGTGTTGGTCATCCTTAATTTTCCTATCTTTATTGTATCCCTCTCAAATTTCTCTCTCACAAATTCATTCATATACCCCCACTACATTGTTAATAGGGAGATTGAACTTACTTGGCTTTCTTAACTCCTGAGTGGATTACCTAAGTAATACTAAAAAAAATGGGATTTATTCAAAGTACATAAAAATGTAGATGAGAAAATGGGGAACATTCCCAAAATCATATTTAGAAAAGATAGGTCTTTTAAAGATATATCACAAATGAGTAATTCAAATGTATATAAGAACAGTAATAAGCCCAAAGGAAATTTTAAATGTGGTATGCGTAATTATTGTAAGTTCATTATGACAACTGGGGCACATATAAATGTAAATGGACAATATATTAAGATCAAAGGACATTTTAACTATCATTCCCAGAATGTGGTGTATCTGGCTAAGTGTCAGTCATGTTTAGCATTTTACATCGGGAAAACATGCAGACGACTGAGAGATAGAGTCTGTGAACACAATTCAGATATAAAGAATAGTAAGATGACCAATGCCATAGCTAGGCATATTGTTCAAAATCAAGGACATTTTTTTTAAATGTTGTGTTTTACAACAAATTTACAAGGATGGACAAGGTAGAATACTAGATATCCATTTAGATATAGTGGAATTGGAATGGCAGCTAAAATTAGATGTTGCATGTTTTCCCAGTATAAATGAATACATTAGTATTGCCCCTATTTTAAAATAGAAGTATATTTTAGGGTAGAGTCATCTACCAACATACATTTTTTTTAATTTTTTTTAACATATTATATTTTATTTAATTTATTAAGTTTTAAAATTGTCATATGAACTTTAGGGTAGGTTATTACATATATTAGTGGGTCATTGTTATATGTTGAATATATATTTAACATATTGTTATTTTAACAAATCTATTGTGTTATTATTAAACACATTATGTTTCTTATACTGTTTAATGTGAGTCTAAAATGTTTTTGTTAAATTACAGTTTGAATTGATTGAATTATTCAATTAATTAATTAATTAATTAATTAATTAATTAATCAATCAAAGGGTGGGGTTGTGCATACATATAAAAGGGGTGTAATTGTGTTTGATGTCAGTTCTGATGAAGTTCTATAAGTTGGATGAAACCTAGGTAAACTGTTTCCTTCATGCAGTATATAGTGTGTTCTGACTTCTATTAAACATTTGGATAACATTGGTTCGAGTTGAGTGCATTACTGTCTACACAAAAAACCTTGGATTGGAGCTGTAAATCAGTAGTACAGTTCTGAGATCACAGAAAAACTCTTAGTCTAACTTTCTAATTTCTAGCTCTCTAAAAGAAAACACAAGTCTAAGATAACTTACATAAGACAACAGGCAGAGTGCTGACTTGGATGTCAAAACCAAAATGTTTACAGTCACTCTCTGAGCAATAGTTTTTAAAATCACTAACAAACATTTCTGCTAGGCCCTCCCAGATTACATCACTTTTCACACTTGTGTTTCCCAGTATACACATTGCATCATTTTTGACACTTAGCTTGGGGTTCCCAGGCCAACAGGCTACATTATTTAGCAAGCTAACACCTGCTCAGGAAGCTACAACAATAAAAGACATTTCACATGTACACTCTAGTAATTATTCCTTAAGTTAAAACAATAAAAAGATTGTGTTAGTCCAGACCAAATGGCTCCGAGCTCTGGAGATCAAAGGACATACAAGGACATAACTTTAATTTCAAAGAACAGATGTGAAATGCTTGACTTAATTTTCTTTACAGCAGCGGGCAATGTTGCCACATTGTTGAAGTTCAACATTTAACAGCCTAGTCTTTCATTTAAGAAAACCAGCCTGTATCTCACATTGATATTTACAAATGATAGAATTATCTGTAAAATTCTATTTGGCTAGGCTGGCAGCCTTTCACCCATCTCTACCAGTCTTCACAGCCCCCAGAAAAGGATATTCTTCCATACACCACTTTTTTGATGAAGACATTTTCTTACATCATCTTATATTGCGATCCCTGACTATTTGCACATTGTGTGTCATCTTTTAACAGTTTCCTTACTTTTTTTATTCTTTTTGTCCCACTGTCAACTGCTGTTAGGTCTCTGTGTGAAGCTTTATTGCAGACTACAGTACAAAGCTTTTCAACCTCATCAGGTGTTCTGACTTCCTTTCTGAGCCAGGGTCTATCAGTCTTCAGACCAAGAGTCAGTGTGAAAACGCTGGTAATTTGTGGTGCTAAGCCTTTACTTGGTGATTATTTTTTTCTTCTTTTTTTCTCTCTCTCTTTAACAAACCATGCTATACATGTGGCTGTTATCTCTCTCTCTTTTTAACACTGTGCTATCCATGTGACTGTTTGTTTTTCTCTTTTGCAAACCATGCTTGTAATATGACTCAGAGCCATCCTCCTTGGTGAGAACCACCTAAATGTGTGGCTCTTGCTGATCAGGCAAAAATAGAAGCCCCAGCCCCCAGGAAAGAGAACTTGTCATTGGAGTCAGTCCTGTTGAGCCAGACCACTGGTAATGAGGTATGATCCTATACTTGAATTGCTGAGATTTGAGACTGTAGCTGGGAAAGCAAATTACACACAAACACACACACACACACACACACACACACACACACACACACACACACACACACACACACACACACACACACACGCACACACACACACACTTAGTGCAGCAACGTGGCTTATACTCTGCATCACTGCTATTTGCTTTTACTGAATCATCTCCTCTGTATCTATTTCCTTGTGGGGATTTTGTGCATCGATAATTTTGCACACAAATTGCTGATATATAACATTAAAGCTGGAAACCAACCACATATACACGGTTCCCCTTCATAATCTCGAAACACTGAAATCTCGAATTTCAATATTTTGAAACTATAAAGCCGAACCATTCACAATCCCGAAACCCACAATCACAACTCACACAGTCAAGAACATACATACATCATACACCACACAACACACACACACCATTCTGCCCACAGCACACAGACCACACAACCCTATACTACTTATAAGCAGAGGGGAAAGCCCCCTGCACCCCCATGTGTGTAGCTGTGCCCCCCCCCACTCCTCCCCTACTTATATATATCAACTTTGAGATCACATATAACGGAAAAAAAAATCACACCATGGCATTCTACACTTGCTCACACACACACACACACACACACACACACACACACACACACACACACACACACACACACACACACACACACACACGCACAAACACACACACACACACACACACACACACACACACACACACACACATCACACATACACAAACACCAACATATCCAACACTCACACTCATACTTACACCTCCCTACCCTTACCCACGCATACAACGTACAAAAATACACACATACACTCACTCACCTTCAATTGCAGACACCATCCCAGTCAAACACTTCATGTATCATACCGTAAATGCATAAGCATGGATTTGAGATATTCAAATTCATGCTTATGCACTTTCGGTATTCTAAATTTTCCCCTTTATGGTCTTGGAATACTGAAATTCCAGATTTCAGTATTTCGAGATTATAAAGGTGAACCACATACACACACACACACAGTTTTCAAATGTGGCATTTCAGTTTCTGCCAATGTGGCTTATGCTCTGTATCACTGCTACTGTTTTTTTATTTGTATCTCAAAAATAATAACCCTGTTGCACTTGTGGCATGATCCATTTTAGGTATAAGTATTATTCCTTCCCATGTCTTGATAGCAATTATTGTCCTGTGCAGCTCAGGTAACACAGAGATATTTTAATTGCCAGTTTCCTTTATCTATTTAAGACACAGATCCTTCAAATCATACAGCATATATCCCTCTCCTAACACAGTGGTCAAACATGACAGAATTTGTATGATCTACAGCCTTTACTAAAGCTGATCCTCATGCATCAGCAAAAAGACAATTTCTGTGAAAAAATACATTCTTTTCTCCTTCCTGAGCCCTACATCTTATAGTTTCAAATTGTGCCCTCTTGTTTATACTACTTTTTTTAAAGGTATATGTCTCTTGCTACTCAGCTGTGTTTCAGTTCACCCACCAGTAACCCCATCTTCTCCAGTTTCCAGAACCTTATCCCTCTTCACCCCATCCCCCACTATATCTTTCATTGACATGAATATTTTGACTAAGTTTCCTGTAATAATAATGTGTAAATAACATGTAAGAAAATTGTAATTGCAATAAAACTGACAAATTAACTCACTGTTACTTACTTGATATGTAATGCTTTTGTAATACTTTCTTAAAATTGTACTCATGGTTGTGTACCCCAACATAAGCCTAAAAGTAGTCCACTGGGATCAGAGGTCTACCCTAACCAACAAACAAATGAGTAAATAAATAAATACACGCATATGTACATATATGCATATATATATATATATATATATATATATATATATATATATATATATGTATATATATATATTTACATACATACATAAATAAAACACAGTTGTACTTGAGGATTGCCTTGATGCACCTAAATGCTTCTTTTGTATCCACTCCTACTTTCTTAGTACCACAGACAGTAATTGTGCTTCTCTTACTATCTTTACTCATGCAACACCCTTACAAATATGATCCTCTCGGACTGCACAGAGGGTTCAAAAAGGATTCTTATTACTGGCTACAAAGAAGGCTAACAATACCTCCTTTTCTGCAAGGCATGCCTCTCCTTTGCATTTTAACATTCTACCATACTCCCTTGTTTGGATTTCCTACTTCATGATTGTTTTGGGTCATCAGATGTCATTACTCCTGACTCCTTTCTATTTTGTTACTATCACTACTTTCCCTCCAAACTGTGTGTTATATTCCTGGACATTTGCTTCTCATATGAAGTACTTTGCAATGAATTCAACCCATTGGGGGTAATTCAATAAGCCCTAAATGGAGCGATTCACCATCTAGGAATAGTGCTGTGGCCTGAACATGAAGTTAGGAGGCCGAGTGATCCAGGAAACAAGGCTGGGGGTGTGCACAAGCCTCCCAGCACTGTTCAGACATGGAGGCGACTGCATAATCCAAATCACCTCATTTGCTGGTGAAAAACATGCAAATGAGGTGAATTTGCGATCCAGGAAGCAGACAGGCATCCATGTAGGAGCCGTGTCTGCAGGAGAAATGTATGTGGTTACTAACAGTGTACCGGAATGTAATAATAAAAAAGAGGCCGTGACAACTCAAATAAAAGCATGTATCTAAATATTTCTTTTGTCTTAATCCCTCCTTGCTACCATGCCAACACTGTTAGGTTGAATATCAAATTTCTAGTCAAACAATGCTATATTGTGTAACACCTTATTTTTTCCCTAGACTGACATGTTATTGTAAGTAAGAAATGTATTTAATGTCTTAGAATTTCTATATAGTGAATAATGATGTGTTACTCAAAGAATATATTTTACTGTACATTGTATATATTGTACTGTTTTTTGGAGCTTTTCTCCCCAGGCCTCTGCTGAAAACGGGCTCCTAACCCAGTTGGACTTTCCCAGTTAACAAATGTAGTAAATAAATAAATAAAATTAGGTGCAGTAGGCATGCCAATGGCCAAAACTATGGCCATTGGCATTTAAAACTGATGGAATAAATGAAAAATCAAAGGAATTTTTTTTAAACAGATAGGTCACGTTTAAGCAGTGCAGAGCGATGCACAAACATAATAGATCATAAAATAAAAATTAAAATAGTACAATATGAGATATAAAGCTATATTGAAGTTTCCCATTATACTGGCTAGTAGGCAGAGTCATACAATGGCAGGTTATAGTGGTTGGTAAGGGCATAGGCTCTGGTGTAGTGCAGTAACTAGGGTATATGCAATTAGGTGTATGTAAATGAGAAGTTTACTAAATAGCAAAATGGTCACCGTGTCCGCAGGTACCTACTGTGTAAGAGCTATAATGTGCTAGTGTAGGCAGAAGAGGCAGCTGACATGAAAAGGAGTTGTGTCAGGGTTTGTGTAAGCACATTGGAGCTCAGTGGCTCCTGTTTGTGCTCAGCTAAGCACAGCTAAGCAGGAGTGTGTGTCTGAGGCTGCTAAGCTGTGCTTAGTTAGTTAAAGAAATGCTGAGCATGCTCGTGTACAAGGGAGGGCCCTTTCTGCTCAACAATGTTTACACTAGTTCCATGGATTTGCATAGAGTGTCACGGGGCTTAGAAGTGGAGGAAATTGAAAAATAAAAATAAAAGGAAATAGCTGAGAAAAGGCAATCTACTATAAATGACTAATAAGCCCTCTGACACTCACAATGGCCCATTCAAACTCCACAATAACGTAGCTGGCAGGTGGAATGTATCATATAGTCAGCCAATCACACAGGTTGCATCTGCAGCACGCAAAAGTATATAATGTATGCAGACACCCTTCAATCTGATTTTCGCACACACTCTGCACCATTGTAGTACACATTTGGGAATTTTAACTGATAAAATGATAGGGTTTGCTGCTGCTTTGCTACATCTCTACATGCTATAGGCTGAGGGCAGTGATGAGAATGATGCTGACAACTGGGTCAGACTGAGGAGGAGAACAGTGTTCATACCCAGGGTAATCTTTCAGGGGCTACATGAGCTGAAGATAGAGCATGACAGGGTGGACATGGACATACTACAGCAACTCACCAAGCTCTGCCGTCCTCACCTCACACCCAGAGCCAACAAAGGGGAACCCATCCCAGTGGAAACAAAGGTATGTGTAGCCTTAAGATTACTAGCTACAGGTACTTTTCAAAGACCTACTGGAGACATCATAGGGATCTCACAGGCATCTGCATCCAGGGTACTCCACCAGTTCCTGGATGTCATGCTAACACATGCCAGTGAGCACATTTATTTCCCCAACACCCTTGAGGAGAGGACCACCAATATGCATCTCTTCCACCATGTAGCACACTACCCAGAGGTACTGGGTGCCAAATACTGCACTCATGTGCACAGCAAAGCACCACCCGGTGAAGAGGGTAGAGTCTACATCAACCACAAGGGCTAATTACTCCATCAACTGTCAGGTTGTGTGCAATGCCCAGGGAATTATCATCAATGTGTGTGCTGGCAGCACTGGCCATTATCATGAGTCCCACATCTGGCATGCCTCACAGCTGTACCAGGCATTTTCCAGGGAGGACATCCCATGCAGCCATCTAGTGGGGGATGCTGGTTACACACTGGAACCATGAATGATGACACCCATCAGAAATGCACACACACCCACTGAAGAATGCCATAATGAGGTACACACACAAACTAGGAACATCGTAGAGTGTGTGTTTGGGCTGCTCAAGTTATGGTTCCACTGCCTTGATATATCTGGTGGAGTCCTGCGGTACTCTCCAGCCACATGTGCACACATGTTCATAGTATCTCCATGCTACACAATATGATCCTTTGGAAACAGCTGCGTCAGGAACATCACAGGGAAGGGGGACACAGCCCCCCACCATTGCCAAGGTCCCCACAGGCACAGAAGGACTCGGAGGAGGAACCCCATCAGCCTGTCCCTATAGACAGACATAGGCATGCCCAGTATGCCCTGGCTTTGGCAAAGAGGCAATGCATAGCACATACACTGACACCCTGGGGGCCCAGGGATAACACCTCACTACAACTCACATACACACAGTAAAATGGATGCCAGCCACATCATACTACCTATACCTTACCATGTATAGGCCGTGTACTGCCTGCATCCAACAGTCAGCCCTGAAGCACTGTCCTCTCAACTGCTGATGGCATAAGGTAAGTCACTCTTATTAACAATAAATGAAATGGGTAGTAGACTGTGGTAGCATATGTATGATATTGCTGTGTGTATCCCTGGGACTGGAGTGGTTTAACAGGATAGCAGCAGACACTGGACAGCTATGTGGGACAACAGGAACTCTCCCCCAAATATTGTCTGATCCACAATATGCAGAAGGCCCTAAGCCAGCAAAATCCACTGCACTATGTGAGGAACTTAGAAACAGTGGAATCAAAGGACAAATGCATGGGCGTCAATGTTGGAGTCCCATACATAGCTCGAAACCTCTTACAGCAAGTAATCTGCACAGACCCATAAAGAAATGTGGATCAAAGGCCCAAAAACAGGGACAAGTTGTAAATATTACTCTTACAAACATAGAAAGTTGATAGAATATCAGCTGCTGGAGTAGCATTAATTCTCAGAAGGTCAAGAAGTCTGAAACTAAAATGTCTGTCATTACTTTCTAACTTCAGTCTATAATGAATTCACCATTACTTGCCACACAACCACAATTTTATGAAAAATGGGCCTAAAATATGAGCTAAACATTTGCACAGACTCTGAAGATGTGTACAGTTGAGAGGTATGCCCCCCTTCCCTCAACACACCTGTGTTCACATAAAATTGCAGTAACATTAATGTCTGTAAGGTGATAGCAGGCCACACATTCCCAGGTCTGTCACAATCAACTTGATAACTTGCAGGGGTCAATGTGCTATGTATGCTTGTGGTTAATAGCGTTAGCAAGCAGGCAGCATTTACTGTTGGCTGTTGTGGCTTAGTGGTCTAAGTACAGTACTATAGTTATCATGGTCCATGGTCTGAGACTGACCGTGGCAACTATTTTGCATGTCAGCTTCTCCAATGGTAGGAGTTGTACACACTGGCCAGAACTCAATATTTGTTACTGCAGGAAAGCTGGACAATGGAGGGATAGGGGGCCACACATATGACAATACACCAATGGTAGGAGTTGTATACACTGGCAAGAACTCAATATTTGTTATTGCAGGAAAGCTGGACAATAGAGGGATAGGGGGCCAAACATATGACAGAACATAGGTCTGAGTAACCTACACAGTGCTTGCTACAGCAGCAGGTTGTGACAAGTCAGTCAAGTGCCAGAATATAAAGGCTGCCACGTCACTGTGTCAATACTGACAACAAGTCAGTGGACACCATCCATACCCCTGGAATGACAGGATCGCACAGAATGTCCACACATATGCCTCATATGTCTGTTCTGCTTGTCATAGCATTGCATTTGCCTGCCAAACTATTGGCAAAGCAATAAAGGTTGATGTGAAAATGTCAATGACGGTCAGTTGAGATGCAGATGTCATACCCGTATGTAAATGAAAACTAATACAAAACTGTTCTACCAACTGTGCACATTTGAAAGAGCAATATTAAGAGACTGCCCCCATGTCTGGGCCTGTGTTTGACTGTTATATATGGGCCCGGCCAGATGTCTGTCTGTAAGAGTCTGAGAGCTATGGTCAACCTGTAGCCTTAGGATAACAGTGCAACACAAACTGTCTGAGGACCACAGCAGATGTATGGGGCACAATGATGGACAACCTGCTAAACAGGTACAGTCAGAGTTGTGAGGTCTGTAACTCTATGTGTGATGTTATGACTTTTACCCCACTCACACCATAACTATTAATACATAACAGCAGCAACTGTGAACAAAGGCTGTGACTGCACTACACAAGGACAAAGAGAGACACATATAAGGGGAAGGGGAACTAGAACTATTTCTGCTGTAACATAGTTCCCTGCAGTGTATAGGTCAGTAAACAAATGTCTGTCAGTGCTCCCTCACATCACTGTATACTGATCTGCCACTCACATACCAGGAAATCACAGTGCTATGTAGAATGTACCATATGTATTATGGAAAACTCTACACAGTCCAATGCACTCTGTACCTACACCTGGATATGACTCATTTAATAAGGATAGCACACAGCCAGGAGATTCCTCACACAGTATATCACTGATGTGCTGGACTGTTTACACAGATTCATCAGCCAATCAGCTGTAGCACACAAAATTGTGGACCAGACTACAGCTACCTCTGGAATGGAGTCAAACTCTTACTATTGAAGGCCTTACTGTGCATGCTCCTACACTTAGAGAATTACATGTATAAACCCACATCTGACTATACAACTCTGTTGTCCACATATGTCTTTTCAAACAGATGACTATGTACACCTTAACTGTGTCTCCCCACCACCATCAGACAGGATTACTCGCAGCTGTCTGAAGGTGGCATATATGTGATATGTCTGCATCTGTCGAGTGTGCTAGACGTATAAATATATATACATATATATACAGGTAACATATACAAATATATCAATTATAGACAGGCAAAGACAGGAGAAAGGAGAGACAGACAGAGATGGATAGAGAGAGAGACAGACAGACAGAGAGGCAAAGAGAGAGAGAGAGAGAACGAGAGAGAGAGACCCTGAAAGGCATAGAGTGATGTCCTGATGCAGACATTTGCACACCAATTGTAACCACTGGCACGTGCCAGTATGAAGGTGACCTCCATTGTCTAATAGTAGTGAGGTAGGGGCTGTAATCTCACCTCACCTGCCTTGTGTGTGTGTGTGTGTGTGTGTGTGTGTGTGTGTGTGTGTGTGTGTGTGTGTGTGTGTGTGTGTGTGTGTGTGTGTGTGTGTGTGTGTGTGTGTGTGTTTGGATGTGTTTCCAGGTCAAAGCATTGTGAGGCCTTTTTCCACCCAGTAAACCTCCCATTGCCCTACCATATAAGGCCTGCTGATGTCATTCACCTTAGAAGCACCTTTGGACACTCCTTACCCATCTAAGCTCCATGGCACATGTGATAAGTATGTAGCATGGTAATATATACAACTAGATAGGTAGTGGTTCTAGTATCAGCACTGGCAACTGTATGAGTGTTTGTAGGTTAGAGCATTTTGAGGCCTTTTCAACCCAGTAAACCTCCCATTGCCCTACTTTACAAGGCATGCTGATGTAATTACCTTAGAAGTACCTTTGGGCACTCATTAGTCTTCTAATCTCTGTGGAGCATATGATAAATGCATAGCACAGTAATACATGCAACTAAATCCATAGAGTTCTAATCTCAACCCTAGCAAATGTGTGTGTGTTTGTAGATTAAAGTATTTTGAAACCTTTTTTACCCAGTAAACTTCCAATGTCCCTACCTTACAAGGCCTGCTGATGTCATTCACCTTAGAAGTACCTTTGGACACTCTTTAGCCCTATAAGCTCTGTGTTGCATGTGATAAATACATATCACTATGGTAGACATAACTAGATAGGTAGGGATTCTCATCTCAGCACTGGCAACTGTGTCTGTGTGTTTGTAGGTTAAAGTATTTTGAGGCCTTTTCCACCCAGTAAACTTCCCATCGCCATACTTTACAAGGCCAGTTGATGCCATTCACCTTAGAAGTACCTTTGGACATTCTTCAGCCCTATAAGCTCCATGGCACACGTGATGACTACATAGCACTGTAGTACAGAAAACTAGATAGGTAGGGGTTTTAAACCCGATAGTGGCAACTGTGATTGTGTGTGTGTTAGAACCATAGTGTATGCTTGTGTGTTTGTTATACCATTTTGAGGACTGTTCCACCCTGGTGACCCCCCCATTGCATTACTTTACAGGGTCTGTCCATGTCATCCACCTTAGATCCTCTGTTGGACACTAAGCATGTAAGCTCCATGCTGCATGTAGTAAATAGGCAGTACTATAGTACATACAACTACGTAGGTAGGGGGTTGAATCTTAATAGAGCCACCTATACTACTGTGTGTGTGTGTGTGTGTGTGTGTGTGTGTGTGTGTGTGTGTGTGTGTGTGTGTGTGTGTGTGTGTGTGTGTGCGTGTGTGTGTAGACATCCTTATGTGTGTTGGTTATGCCATTTTAAGGCCTGTTGACCACTTCCCCATGGCATTACTTTAAAGAGCCTGTTGATGTCATCCACCTTAGATGCACCATGTCACACTCTACAGGCCATACCAGTCATCTGTACAGATGTTTGCAACACATATGTGGTCCATGAATCATAACAATGGGGTATTATGACAAATCATTGGCAAGTATGTGACAGTTGCCACACTGACATGTCAGCTTCAGATATCATACCCGTCTGAAAAGTCATGCTGATGCAAAATCTGTTACCCTATCACTTGTCTAAGTTTGTAAAAATGATATGTGAGAACAGTCCCTATTTTGGGTGGTTTATTTATTTATTTTTATTTTTTATTTGCAGTTGTTTAACCAGGATAGTCCATTGGGCCCAAGGAACCCATTTTCAATGGAGTCCTGGGGAGAAAAGCTCCACATACAGATTATACAAAGATTAAGTTCCACACATAGATTACTTGATGATTACAGAGTAAACATTATACAATTTCAGGTTATAATCATGTCAAATATATTTGAATCAAAAGTAATACATGCAATAGTATTTAATGTAAAATTTTTTTAATGTAAATTTTTTTTTTTTTTTTTTTTTTAGGTAGTTAGATGCAGTAGGCTGATAGGTAGTTAGATGCAGTAGGCTGATAGGAAGTTATATGCAGTAGGCTAGGAGATTGTTGGGTATAAGTAGGGAAATTATATACTACAAGCAAGCTTGAAATGTCTATCTGGGATTTGTAAGAAGGGGAAGAGAAGAAGAGTGGACAGTAGGCTATGGGGGATGGGAGCAGGAGCATTGCCATGCTGATGTTAGATGACAATGAAGTTGTTTTTTAAAGTATGAGAGGCTAGTGGTAGTACGAATGGAGGGGTAGGGAGTTCCATGAGCGAGCTAGTGAGAAGGACAGGAGGTTTTGTCCTGGGGTGCGAGGGGTCTGTAAACCTCAATAAGGTTTTGATTGTTTGATCTTAGAAGTCTTTGGGTGTGGTGCATTTTAAAGGTAGTTGAGAGGGAGGGACAGAGGTATGGTTGGAATATGAGTTTATGGACATAGGTAAGCTGAGTGTAGGAAAGGTAGTTGGGGAGTTCTAGCCAGTTGAGTTTGTGAAGAGGTATACAGTGATGGGTTGATGATTTGTTACTGGTGGCAAATCTGGCTATTTTATTGTAGCATGAGGACAGTTTGGCTTTGAGAGATGATTGTAGGTTTGTTAAAAGAGGGGCACCATAGAGAAGGGAAGGAAGGAGAAATGTGGTAGAAAGAGTAAGTTTAGTAGTTGGGGTGAGGAACCGATTATGTCGGTAGAGCATGCCGAGTTTTTGATGTTTTTTTTTTATGTTTAGTAGCAGATGGGAGTTGAAATTAAGCTTGTCATCGATTTGGACTCCTAGTAGTTTGGTTTCAGATACCAGCTCAAGAGGTGTGTTATTTTGGCTAATGATAGAGAATAATTTCCTGTCAAAGTTATTAGTTTTAGAGGGAGTAAATATCATTAGTTTATGAAGATGGTTGTCTTTCATCCACTGTTCAGTGGAGGAGAAGGCATCTTGAGTAAGTTTTAAAAGGGTTGGGATGGATGAGGCAGCACAGATAATTGTTGAATCATCTGCATATTGAATAATGTTTGCAAGAGGGACAGAGTGGAAAAAGTCATTAATGAAAATATTGAAGAGGAGGGGGCCCAGTATAGAACCTTGTGGGACACCAGTGGGGGTGTTGAGAAAGGAGGAGGTGGCTTTCTTCCACTTAACAGCTTGTTGCCTATTAGAGAGATAGCTGGTAAACCAAGTAAGGGATGATAATGTAAGGTTTAGTTTAGATAGTTTAGTAAGAAGTAAGTTATGAGAGATAGTGTCAAAGGCTTTAGAAAGATCAAGTAGGATGGTAGAAACAGTGAGGCCAGAGTCTCTAGCTTTATTCATAGTTTCTAAGAAGGATAGGAGGGCTGTCATGGTACTGTGATGGGGTCTGAATCCATGCTGGGTAGGAGTTAATAGGTTGTTATCTAAGAGATGGGGAAGGAGTTGAAGATGGATACATTTCTCAAGGATTTTTGAAATGGGAGAGAGGATGGCGATGGGACGGAAGTTGGTGATATTAGTATTAGTTCCACCTTTATGGAGAGGAATGATGTAAGCTTTTTTCCAGATTTGGGGAACATTGCCTTCTTGGATGGAACGGTTGATTAGGATACTGATGGGAAGAGCAATGGCTTCAGCAGCTATGCTGAGGAAGTATGAGGGAATGTTATCAGGGGCATTGGTGCATGGTTTCAGTTTCTGTAGGAGTTTTTTTATGGTGGAAGTAGGAATCATTTTAATGATGAAGGCGGGGGGTGGAGAGGGTGGGGGATCAGAAAAAGAAAATTGAGGTGGAGGTGGGTGAGGAGAAGTGGAAGTAGTTGGTTGGTTGTTATTTGAGAAAGAGGAAGTAAGTTTGGAAATAGAATCTATGAAAAAAGAGTTGAATTGTGTGGCAAGATCAGTGTCTTGTGTATTTGGGCAGGGTATTGGGTTTTCTATAGTACCAGGTTTTAGGAGGGTGTTTATGCCTTTCCAAAACATTTGAGGGTTAGTTTTATGTTTGCTTTGAAGTTGGGAGAAGTAGTTGCGACGGTCTACATAGATAAGCTTTTTAACTGAGTTACGAAGGGTTTTGTATTCATTAAGGGTAGATGAGGATTTGGTCCTGTGATATTGTGTCCAGGCTTTGTCTCTAAGTCGCATGTTTGTCAGTGTATTTTTTGTTAACCAGGGGCTAGATTTCTTTTTTATTCTTTTAGTTATTAAGGGAGCGTAAGTATCTAGAAGATTTAGAAAGGTAGTATTGAAGTGAGTGATTGCATTGTTGAGGGGTAGAGTTTTTAAAGGGTACCAGTTAATGGATTTTAGGGAGTCAGAGAAAGCTTCTAGGTTAAAGTTTTTACGGCATCGGGTAGTGATGTAATTATGAGTAACTTGCAGGGGAGAAGGAAGACGTGTTGTGAAGATGGGAAGGTGGTCACTGAGGGAGTCAGGAAGTGTTCCACTTTTGGGGTAATAGTGAGGGTGGGAGACTAGAATCCAGTCTAAGATGTTGCCACTAGTGAGGTCTTTGCATGGCCTAGTTATGGAGTTGATGAGTTGAGAGTAGTTATATAGGTTGATGTTGAGGGAGTCAGTAGGGGATAGAATGGAGGACCAGTTTATGTTGGTGTCCCCCATGATTATAGTTTCATTACAGATGTTAGTTGAAAGCCAGGAGAGGATTTCTTGAGTATTGGTATATTGTTTCCAGGGTATGTAAAGGGAGGCTATGCATATATATATGTGTTTGTTTAGCTGAAGTTGGGCTAGTATTAATTCTGCATTACTGAATTGGGGAATGTGTTTGTTAAAAGGTGTTATGCATAGGGAGGATGAGTAGAGTAGAGCTACTCCACCACCCTTTTATGGGTTCTATCTGTTCTGATGATAGAGTAATTGGGTGGCACTATCTCTTCATTTTTGATATGAGGTTTTAGCCAGGTTTCAGTAATGGCTAGGATGTCAGGTTTATTGTGGAGTAGCCAGGCATGTAGATTTGGAATTTTGTTGGTTAAGCTTTGTGCGTTGAGAGATGCAAATAGGATGGATTTAGATATTGAGGAAGAGGGGTGTGGGCCTGGGTTGGGGTGTCACCAGATAAAAGTATGGCAGTTAGAAGTTGAGTTAAGTAGTAGTGGTATTTGGATTGCTTTGAATGGGAGGTGCAGGTTGAAAAATAAGTGGAGGATATGGAGGGGAGAGTGGGTGTTGAGGTATCATGAGGAGGGATTAGTTTGTAATGAAAACATAAGTTGGGATTGGTGGGATATAGTTCAGGAGAAATGGAGTTATAATGGTAAGTTAGTGATGTGTGGTGGGGGTAGGTTGTGTGTAGGAGAGGGGTGTGGGTGATGAGATTAGGTTCAGTCAGATAGTAGATATAGGAAAGGTTAAGAAGTAGTAGAAGATGAATGGGGAGGGTTGAATATTTTATAAGCATATTGGGTTATGATAGTTAAAGTAAGTGTTCAGTAAGGAGGAAGCAGAATTGTGATGAAGGTGTGTTATGTGAGGGGGAGGGGATAAGAAGATGATGGGGAGGAAGTAGGAGTGGTTATGAAGGTATAAATGTATTCCACCATTCATGAAGGCATTCCCAAGATTAATTGGTGTAAGAGGTTGTGAGTTATGTCTTTGGCATGTAGGTTCATAGGTTCATAGGTTCATACTAGGTTATCTGCCCTAGGGCATTTATAAGCCTAGCCAGAGTGGGTTTGGCTTTTGCCACCCATTTTAAATTAATTTTGCTATTCCCTTTTTCGAGGTTAGTATACTGTGCCTCTGTCTAACAGTGACACAGAAGTGATACCCGGGGTAAACCTATGATCTCCCATCCACTCATTAAGATTCCTCTTGAAGAGAGTCAGTGAGGAACTATGCCTAACCTGGACTGGGATTTTATTCCAGAGTGAAGGGAGCCTCTGGGTTATGAATCTGTCCCTCCAGCATTTCCTATTTATTTCAATGCTGAGGTTCAAGTCTCTCGAGCGCGTAGCTCGATGGGATTTGGATTTTCTGAGGTGCAGCATGTCCATTAATTCTGGGTTGGACATGGCTTTATATGTCAGGCACAGATCGCCTCTGAGCAGGCGGTATGCCACTGAGTAGAGCTGGAGTTTCTTTAACCGGGTAGCATATGGCATCTGTTTGAGCCCTTTGATCCTCTTGGTGAGGTACTTTTGGGGTCTTTCCAGTTGCTGCAGGTGTCTGGTAAGGTACATCCCAAAAGGGCCTGATGATAGATGAGTAAAGAGGCACAATGACCTCCCCTGATCTAGATGTGAATCCCTTCATGATTAGGTGGGCTATATAAAGTGTTTTTCTAACCACTTTGGCCACGTGGTTGTTAAATGAGAGATTGCTATCAACTTGGGTCCCCAGGTTCCTAATTACTTCTTCTGTACTTAATGGATTACCACCTATGTGGTAATTTGTGGGCACTTTGTTTTTGCCAAAGGGGATGACTATACACTTTTTGGCATTTAGCTTGAGGCCAAGGCTCTGGCACCAGTTGTCTGTTTCTATGAGGCCCTTTTGGAGGATGCTTGTGTCAGCTGGAGAGTCGATTATGGCACCCAGTTTGCAGTCATCTGCGAACTTGGTCAGCCACAGTCCTTCCGTGTTGGCCTGTACCTCCGAGAAATATATACCGAACAAGAAAGGTCCCAGGACTGAGTCTTGTGGGACACCACATGTAACTGGTTTGGAGTCTGACATGGCTCCAGCAAGTCTAACCATGTGGGTTCTGTCCTTGAGCCAGTTTGCAACCCATCTAGTGACATAGGGGTTTATATTTAAGCTGGTGAGCTTATCTATAATGCCCGAGTGGAGTATTGTATTGAAGGCTTTTGCGAGGTCCAGGTAGGCTGTGCGGACCACCTTCCCCTCGTCAATGGCCTTGGTGACTGTTTCTAAGAAATTGACCAGGTTTAAGAGGCAGGATCTGCCCTTAACAAAGCCAAACTGGGTAGGATCCAGTGTCTGTAGGTCCCCAATATTTTTATTTATGAGGTCCAAGATGATCCTTTCCATAGCTTTGCAGACCAAGCTAGTCAGGCTTATGGGGCAATAGTTTCCAGGATCCGTTGAGACGCCACCTTTGTGGAGAGGTTCCACTGTTGCTGTACGCCACTCTTTAGGTACATATCCTGTAGTAAGGCTGAGATTGAACAGTAGTTTTATGTTTGGGTTTAGCTCTTCTTGGAGTTCATGTAGGACGCAGCCCAGGACACCGTCTGGTCCCATTGATGCTGTGTTTTTTGCTTTGGAGAGGGCGTCTCTTACCTGAGCATCTGAGATATCAGGGGGGCAGCACTCTGCTGGGATACATATTTGCCCTTTTGGTGGGGAGGGGGGGGGAGTTTGCGCTGAACCTGTCAGCTAGTATGTTGGCAATGTCTGTGGGTTCGGTGTATTTTTTGTCATTTTGGACTAATTCTGAGCATATCTGGGAATTCCCACCCAGGTACCTAACATAACTAAAGAAAGCCTTGTGATTATCCTTAGTGTTCTGTGCAATTTTTCTCTCGAAGCTGGCCTTAGACGATTTTATGTGTGCCCGCAGGTATTTGCTAATACTGATCAGAGATGCCTTCCCTTTTTGGGATTTTGCTCTATCATGTAGTAGCTTCCTCCTTCTATTGTATAGTTTGTTTATGGCTGGGGTCCACCAGACAGGACGTCTGCCTTTGGAGGATTGGGTCTTGGTTTTATTTGGGATTGCATGATCCATGCATTCCTGAAGGTGTTCATAGAATGCGTTTATAAAGGATTCTGCGGTCTGGGCCGTATTTTTCACAGGCCCGGGGGCTTTGAAGGATTCCACCTCAGTTTTGAGGAGTGTGAAATTTGCTTTAGAGAAGTTTTTCAATGTGGTTTTCTGGGCAGGGGGTGGGGTCGGGATGTGAATATCCAGTGAGATTAGTTTATGGTCTGATCTTATCACTGAGGGATACACTTCTGGTCTGGAGCATAGAGTCCCCATGTTGGTGATGATCAGGTCCAGTATGTTTTCCCCTCATGTGGGAGTGATAACAAGTTGTTCCATAGCATTTGAGTTTATAAATTCTAGGAACCTTTGGGCTAGGGTGTTGGAGCTAGAGTAATGCTCCCAGTCTATGTTTGGGTAGTTGAAGTCACCCAATATAATGATGTTTGGAGAGACCTTCATATTTTCCAATGTTCTCAGGAAGGCCGAGTGGGGTTCCTGGGTTTGGGAGGGTGGTCTGTAGCAGGCTATAAACTGGAAGGCAGTTTTACCCACTGTTAGTTGCACATGGATAGTCTCTGATTCTTCGTGCTGTGCCACCAACCTGGAGGTGTGGGTATCTTTGACGAATATTGATACTCCCCCCTCCTTTTGTGCTTCGGTCCAAGTTTTGGGGCCAAAAAGCATGGTATGAGGTATAACCTGGTAGTGCTGGGGTGCTCTCGGGAGCCTTGATCCAGGTTTCTGTTACTGCACAGATATCAATGTTCTCCTTGCTAAGGGGAGTTTTGAGTGCGTGCATCTTGAGGTTTAGACTTCTGGCATTGAGTAGCATTACTCTTAGTTTCTTATCCCTTGTGATACCTATGGAGGTGGGTTTGTCTTTTGAGCCTTGCCTAAAAAAAAGGCACTATGGGGGTAGCAATAATAGTAATAATTAATTATTAGGTAATTAGGTTGATTGTAATAATATAATCTCTGTGGTGCATGCAATATGTATGTAACACTATGGTACATACAAGTAGATAGGTAGGTGTTCTAATCTGACTATTGACAAACTGTGTGAGTGTATGGGTTTCTGTATGCACATCCCCTGTGTTGGTCTTGCCTGTGTGTATGCAATGGTTATACCATTTTGTGTGGCTGTTCCTCCCTGTTAACTCCCCCATTGCCTGCCTAGTCAGGGTGTCTACAGATGTCATCCACCTTAGAAGCACAGTTATACATTTTCTAACATAAAGGCACTGTGGTGCTTGCAATAGTCATGTCACTCTTTAGTGTACATAAGATAGATAGGTGCTCTAATAGGAGAAGTGTCAACTTTCTGTGCATGTGTATTTCAATGCATATCCCCAGTTCAGCTGTGTGTGTGTGTGTGTGTGTGTGTGTGTGTGTGTGTGTGTGTGTGTTTATGATGGTTTGACCACGTTAAGTCCCTGTGAACCCCCCAATGGCAATCCTAACAGACCCTGCAATTATCATCTGAATAGTAGTGGCAGACACTGCAACACTATAGTAGCTCTGTGGTGCTTGTGTTATGAATATAGCAGTATCATATGTAGAATCCTGCTATAATAGGATTGCCAAATTCACCGCAGGTAGTCGTCACTCTTCCCATCATTGCTCCACCCTAAAGAAACTCAAATGGCTAGAATTCCCTCACCACCTATTACTTATTCAACTACCCATCTCACATAAATTCATCCATAAACCATTACATTGTCCTGCTTTCAGCTTTCTAATTGTGCCCTACTCCCTTCTTTGGCTCCTGTGATCTGAGCACCAACACTTACTTCAAATCCATAAAACAAAGCTATCTGCAGGAAAACTCCTATACTCCTGTACCATAGCCAGATTATGGAATACCCTCCCCTCCTCTGTACGTAGTGAACAACACCCCTCAAACTTCAAAACTGCCCTTCATAACAATCTTCTTTCTAATTGGATTTGTAACTGCACTAATGCACCTCCTATTACCTATGATGCCATTACCTGACTTCTTCTATCTTAATCTCAGCCTTGCTGCTAGCCTTACAATCAACCTAATTACCCTGTATTGTACCTACCCTATCTAATCCTCCCAGTCTAGTCTATCTCCTGTACTATCAGTGTAATTGTATTACCAGTCTCCCTCCTGCTACTAACCTTATTCACACTGTAATTTTTCCAAATTGCTACTGATAATCTATACCCACTCTGCTCTTATTCCTACACTTCATACAATTTATTTATTATAGGCACAATTTTTGTACCTTTTATGTACCTGCTTTGCTGTATTATACTCATTCTTAATTTACTCCTTTGGTTACTTTGGATCTCTTTTATATTGTGGATTATATCATTATACTTTGTAAAGCTGTATGGCGACCCTGTTTGTCTCTCTGCCCTTTTTGCTGTTCATATTATTATACCCTGGAAACCTGTATTTTATATTGTCATATTTTTTTTTTTTCATTGTAATGGAGCTTTCCTCCTCGGGCCTCCACTGAAAATGGGATCTTGGCCCAGTGGACTTTCCCAGTAAACCAATGCCAATAAATAAATAAATAAAATAAATACAACTAGGCATGTAGAGGTTCTACTGTCAACAATGGCAGGTCATGAGTGTGTGTGTGTGTGTGTGTGTGTGTGTGTGTGTGTGTGTGTGTGTGTGTGTGTGTGTGTGTGTGTGTGTGTGTGTGTATCCCCTTGCAGCAGTCTAACTGTGTTATGGGCACCAACATACCTCTCAAACCATCACAGAGAGACATCTGCTTAAAGCCATATGGAACAGTGGAGCAAAGGCCAAACATTGAGCACAAGCTTGACATATTACTGTGACATGCATGGAAAGTAAATACCAGAACAGGTTATGCATTTGAATGCACTTTCCAAGGGGTATGTGTTGTGACATGACAATATCTGTCATTAATCTATAATGTTAGTCTGTCATGCTTTTCCAACAATTTGCCAGAAAACCACAATATTATGACAAACGGAAACAAAATATGTGGTAAACATCAGGACATTCTGCAGACATATGTAGATGTCAGAGGTATGGCCACCATCTGTACTACCCTGCAGGTTGCAGTCCATTTTGGCAAGGTTTAACCTGTGATGACAACTGAAACAATACAGAGGTCCCGAGAGTGTAGGACAACAAACATTTCATAAAGTTGTTAACTAATTGCAGAGCAGTTATTGCACATCATAAGCTCCTTAATGTTATGACAAATAGCATAAGCTAAGGTACTGTCACACAATGAAGGTGTCATAGTAGCACAACAAAGGATGTCCTGTGTGTTGCACTTGCCGTGGGTATGGTATGTCCTGCCAACTGTCACGATACTCCAATACGTGTCCCACAGTCCACATTTGATAAGGTGGCAACCACAATCTGCGTCACCTATGTGCATGCAATTTGTAGACATGTGAAGGCCCTGTGACTGCCTGCTGCTCTAATGATCCACATGTATATAGGCGTGAATGCTAACTGCCACCACCCACATATGTAGGTAAAGCCTAAGGCTGTGTCAACTGTACATATTGTGCAGTCTGTCATTGAACCACAAACTGCTGTTAACACACTGCAATGGGCCATACAGTGGGTATGGAATGGTGCCAAGGTCATGGCCTCATGCTGAATGCAGACAACAGTGTCAATGTACCATACAGTAAGGACATGACCCCAGTATTTCCCACATGAGTAACAACCCCATAAACACACAGACTGCGATGACAGACCTGGGTACTCAGGATGCCAACAATGTTGCATTCAGGCAGCAAGTAGTGGCAGTGGTCAGAAAATGTTTGTATGTGGTTCACCACATAGGTAAAGCATCCACATCCAGGAAAATGGTGGACAGTACCTCTGAATAGTCCTCAGTAAGTACAACAATACATTAGCAGCATGGCCGGTCTGCTATGCACCTATGCAGACATCTACAGAAACTGTAAAAGCTATGTTAACACCCGCAAAGGTCAGCCATGGTCCTCAACACCTGTTCCATGCAGACAGCCTGTAATTAGTACTGCCTCACTGGTTATCAGTCAGGTTGTCTACAGGTGTCTGTGGCATGCCCAGATGGCAATGTTGTGCTCAGCCATTCAACAGCTGCCCCATATATAAGAGTATAACTCTATGTGCATTACCAACACAAGAGGCCTGCATTACATATGAGATAGGGAAAACACATGCTGGAGAGTCAGGTTTGGCTCCCAGAGACTGCCCTGTGTCAGGACTACACTCCCCAAACATGTCAAACACACTACCATGCATACCCTCATCAATTGTGTCAAGACTGAGTGAATGGGAAAAACAACATCTGTCTCTGGGGTTCTACCTGTGTCCAGCAATGCCAGGGGGCAACAGGTTCTGATCGATGATTCTGTTCGGGATAAAGTAATGGCTAGGCTTGTAAGGGACCCAGAGCCAGTTCTCTAGCAACATCCTAACAACCTCCTCTGTATCTATGAACCTGTGAACCTGTGATCCTACAAACACCCAAGTTTCATGTATGAAGGCTGGCCAACTGTGTCAAGGGTTATGCATGCAAGGTTATGCTGTCTGCCCCCATTGTCCCTCACACACTGTTGCATGCATATGCACCTATGTAAAGATGCACATATACAGCCGTACCTTGGTGATGAAAAGGTTTCTGTGTTTCTGCTCCACCATACTCAGCTTCAGTAATGGCAACAGCTCTCCAGGACATACACACACAGATACCCATAACAGAAACAGAATAAGGTTTGTGAGACAACAATCAGTAAGCAGTACTAACAGCAATAAAGCATCATGGCACAAAGGTACATACACTTCGATGTGTACCCATGGCATTTTACAACAGGCAGCACCTTACATGGCATAACAGTAGTACACTACACACTGGCATTGCCTGTACTATATTCACCCTGTGCATCAGACACATATTAGCATGTCCCTACATCAATGGTATGGATAACAAGGATGTGGCACAGGTATCATCACATATACAGAGTGTGGTGTGGGGATGCCAGAGGCCTAGGCTGGGCCATACAGTTGTCATCATGTGTGTGTGTCTGGAGGGGTGGTGTTCAGCTGAGCCATGGAGAGGAGCTGTGTGTGTGTCTGGTGGTGACCTGCATGTGATAGTGTCATGTGAGTGTGTGTATGCACACAGTCAAGCCATGTGCTAGCCCTTCATGAGGGTATGTTGGACATAAGTGGACCCTACATGGCATGATGTACAGTTCACCATCTCTGGCCACATACATGAGAACTGGTCCTGCCAGGAGTGTCACTGGCACCATTTTGCCCAAGGCCATATGCCGTACTACTTCCTGATGGTGACCACTGTCTGCTGGGTCCGTGTCCCTCACAGGACTGGCCAGTACCACATGCCCATGGCCTGCTACATTGTGGTGTGGACAGCACCCCCCTTCATTAGTGCTGGTGGTACTGCCACTATGGGAGTGTGAATGTACATGGCCCCATGGGCTCTCAGCTGATGTTGTTGCTGACCTATGTCCACGTGTCTGATGCCCTACTCCCACCACATGTTCAAGCACAGACATTGCACACTTAAGGACTAACAATGTCTCGCCCCACCATATACAACATCTGCAAAATGATGTATGGCAGCATGCCAGGAAGTTTTGCATCCATGACCTTGAGTGTCCATCTGGTGTACTGCTCACAACATGCCTGTGCCTCCATGATGGACCAAAACATGCATCAGGTGACACGTCCTTCTTCGAGCACTCCTGTCAATCTGCCTGTGTGGGATCTTGCCAGCTCTCTGGCTATGGCTAGTGTCTACAGTCACAGATGCCATAGTCACCACACTACCCTGTTCGATCCCACCACCCTTTGACTGTCCAATATCTGTGACTGCTGGGGACTGGGTATGTGTGGTCATACTGGCCGTGTGTGGGGACATTTGGGTGGAAGTGGGATGTCAACCAATGGCACAGATTCATTCCCCAACAACCCCACCTGTGCCTCACTATGGCCACCATCATCATCAGAGTCCAATGAGACACTGTCACCAGGTTGTGAGGGTAAGAGACCCCAACCCCCATGTTCACCTGTGAGGGGAAGACACCATAAGTAAATTACTTCCTGCACTATAATGTTTGCTGATATGCTGACACACACACACACACACACACACACACACACACACACACGCGCGCGCACACACACACACACACACACACACACACACACATACACACACACACACACACACACACGCATGGGGTGCCAAAAAGGCATTATACAGACCACACCTTCTGACTGATGCCATGCACGACACACAATCAGACCACAACAGACACACTGTGGACAGGCCCTCAACGACATGCAGTGCAGCTACATCCAGTTAATGTTGCTACCATTATACACCTGTGAGATACATGAAAAGTGGAAGTATGTGATGGACCTTCACCTAACACACTGTGCACCTGTGTACACACTACTAATGTACTACTAATGTACTTCTGTATAACACAGTGGCTACATCTACACATACGTGCCCATATGTTATAGCTTCCTGCAAATAGGCTTCTGGGTTAAACAATGTGATGCACTCCAGTGAACCCCACCACAAGTGAACATGCACATATTGCAATATGGCTAAGCTTAACAGTTGTGTGCATGGAAAACTGGATGCCCTTAACATTCCTAGGGTATAAGTGAGCCACAACATGACAGTTACACACTCACTGGCTTCAGGTTGATGTTCACCAGCTACACCAGATGGACTTACAGAATTGTGGGGGATTGTTACTGTCAGCACACATACATGTGGCCATGGTACAGTATAATCTTTGCATTTATAAACATGTACACTACAAGCTGTGATACTACCCAGATTGCTGGCATTCACAATATGTGTGCACATGTGTGAATTACAAATCCCCACCTAGAAATGCAGATTGACCTGATATATGCATACAGATATGCAAAGGCTACCACTATGAATGCTACAGTATTAATGTGATTCCCACTGGGGCCTTACCCGAATGCTCCTTGGCTGTGTAATCTGTGCCACGCACCTCCATGACATATGTAGTCATGGTTTCCTGGGAAGCCGTGGCTGAACCAAGGTTTGCAAGGAACTCCTCACTGGGTGAGAGTGGTGCTTGAGTAGCAGGCCTTCCACCTGTGCCAGCACTGTCCCTGGCCACAGCTGTAACCCTTTGCTATGCATTGTGTGTGAGGTCTGTGTCACGGTGTCAGACCTGTTCGTAGCTCCTGTCCCGGTGGCCCACATTATTGACTGTTGCTACCAGTTCTGCCCACAGTGCAGTGCATTGCTGCAGGTTTTGTAAGCTCCTTCCCAACAGCACCCAGTGATTGAGTCTGAGAACATCAGTGATTGTGGTTGTCTCCTCTTCTGAGAGCAGTGGGTTCCATCTTCTGTACATCCCACCTGAAAGACATGAACAGGGGAACACATCACAGGACCGCTTACATTGGCCACCATTATGTACAGACCCTACACATCCAATTTTGCCAGCACTATCCACCACTAACATCCACATCATACCCCTGCCATCTATCAGCAAAGTCTGTGCATCGGTATTGGCAACATATTGGCATTACAGAATGCGTTGGCCACCTGATCCTGATGTTTCACATTCCCCCCAATGAGGACCATTAATGTGCATAATTCTCTGTTCATTCACATCACAGAGCACATGCAGCAGCTGCAGACACCACAGAGGTTCCCCACCAGGGAATAGCAGGCCAGCAAACATCTATTGTATACCTATAGGCTATAAGGCCAACCCTTTACCCAGTGTCATACATACTGCTCAATAGTGACCTCACTCTGCCATGCCAGGCAATCACAGACTCCACATTGCTGGGACTGCTGCATGAGTGCAAGTCATGTTCCACTTTCTTAACACACACAACCTCCACCTGGTGAGTGATCTAAACTGGCCTTGTTGGCAGCTCGGATGTGTGCCCCACACAATCAACCTGCAGTGTAATGGGTACCCTGTCCACATCAGTCAGGGTAGCTACTTACATCTTTGCAGGTGTAACCTGGTCAACTGGCTGGTTAAAAGCACATACACCCTTGGGATACCACTTGTGTCCCTGTTGGATGGGGACATCAGCTGCTGCCTTGCATACTCATGTGCTAACATGTGGCCTAGGCATATGGCTCCTCAGGGCCCATAGCCTAGTAAATTTGTATGGTACTAGGAATACCAGAAGTGGCATGACTGCTGTGACAGACTGTGTTGTTATGTGCCCACACACATCACTGTCATTGACTGCTGGGTGTCCCCTATGGGCAACATTGCAATACCATGTCATCCAGCCTACATCCCACAAATAGGTGAGTGCTACTACAGGTGCATGTGGGCATTCCTGGAACATCTGAGCTACACAATAACAGAGAGCAGTGCATATGTGTTGTAGGGTGACCTCCTCATAGGTGTCTGACATCTGCAGTAACCAGATGTTTGCGGAATGTGTGCATGTGCCTGATAGATGTAGACCCTCCTGCCAGACAAATGTGTATACCTGGACACCAGTTAGACAATATGTGATGGTTGTCCACAAAGTTTGGGGAATGTGTCTGTGACATTCCAAACCCATGGGGACACAGTAATGGTACATGAATATCTGGTACTGTATCCATCCCCTTAGATTGTATGCTGAGTATGTATGCACTGCTGCTGAGCCAGAGCCAGCATCCTCCCTCCCACTACTAGTACCTATAACCTGCTGTCCTGCTGCAGGAGCTCACCAGGTATGCCATCCATAGGTGTCAGGCAATCAATAAAAAGTGTGGAGTATACACTGACCTAGCCAGAGTACATCAGGAATGGTCAGGGAGACCTGGACAATCTGCAAAATAATCCTGTATGACATTGGTAGACTGAGAGAGGCTCAGTAATGGTACATGATGTGATATGCCAGTGGTATCTACCAGTACATACTGTCAGTGTAATGCCCCTGCACTGGCCCAGTAATCAAGGAGCCACAATCCTCACCACTAGCATCAGTGAGGGACATACACAATGGGAGGATGACAAGTACACACACAGTAAAGTACAAGTACCCTTCAGAGTACACAAAGATCACAATCAGTCTGGGGCTGGATTCTCCCTCTCTCTCCAGATCCCCTATAAGACTCCCCACTGGCACAGCTATATGGTTAACATCTCAGCAGAGCGGTCAAGCCAAAACATCCATCACCTGCTTTGTCTGACCACTGTTTCGTGTCTCTGCCCAAGTAGCTGACACACACGTTTTGAGATTTTATTTTCATATCACACATACACACACTCCTGGGAAAGGCTGGCACAGCTTTCCTATCTATGACCTCTTCTACCCAGACTAAAAGGTAGTTCTGACTGCCACAATCCAGGTTTTTATCAGCTACTCTAAGGCCCTTACCAAAGGGTGATGAATCCTACTGTGTGATGTGTCTAAGTGTGACCAAGACCAAGGCTATTGGAGTGGGCTATACAGTCACCAAATACATATGCAAGTACTCTAAGAGCTTACTTATTCCCATACAGATCAGCCACAATGACAAGGTTTAACGATATTTAATAATAACTAATAAAGGAACAAGACAATACTCAATCAATACAGTAACTACAGAGTTCAGACTCGCAGAAAATATTTTAAAACAACATTGCAGGACAGTCTGAAATAAATACAGCAAACATCTAAAGTAATTGTTACTATATCCCCGTCTATATGTAAATGATTTTATTTTCCCTAGTTCCTTACTGTTAGCAAGGCAAATGCAGATGAGTGGATGTTATCAGATACATAGACACATACAAAATGCAAAGGTCTTTCTCTGAGACAGGTCTGAAAGTAATAATCAACATTAGTGCTGGGTTAGCTCAGATTACATCAGTCTTTGTCACCTGCCTTCAGTTTCCAGGCTAACACCAACTAACACACCTTTTAACATCTCTGCATCAGAAGTACATATCTGTCTGATGTTTGTGTAGAACTGGAAGGCATAACACAGTTAAACACTTTTACATTTTCAACCTAGCAATGATTTATGTTTCAAGACAATACAAAAACCTCTAGCTGCAGACATCTATGTCTGCTTGCTGAACTGAAACTGAGATTACACATTCGTAAAACAAGTTCAGCTTATGTTCTTGAAGTTTTGCAACTTATCTCGGTATGTTTGAGGCTTTGTGCTTCTAGTATTAATACATACATTTGCACAGGTAATACTTTATATACATTTCTGTACTTTTCCACTATGGTGCATTGCGGTGACACTCCTGAAGCTCAGTCATACCTCACAATCTCTTAGAGAAAGACACCTGGACAAAAGCACAAATAAAGGGGGGACAAAAGACCAACAATAGCGACACTTTTTAAATATTGCTCTTAAAAACTTAGACTGTTGATAGAATAACAGGTTTGCATTCACATGAATTTTCTGAAGGATATGATGTCTGACATTCAAATGTGTGCTCTTACTTTATGACTTCAGTCTTTAATGATTTGCCAGAAAAAAACACAACTGCATGAGAATATGACTAAAAATATGAGGCAAACGTGGACATTCTGCAGAAATCTGGACAGTTGAGAGGTATGAGCTCATTACATAACATTCAGTTCAACATACACTTCTGCATCAGTTGTTTAATATCCACATAACAGATATACCCTGGGGTTCATTAAGCTTTTTTATTCTGTGCAGGAGCAGTGTAGCTGCTCCTGCACAGAATATGGTCACTGGGCAATTCAGAAAACAGCTGATCTGACGTGCACGAGCTTGGCAGCACTATTCCTGCATGGACACCACTGAATAATGCTAATTACCTCATTTGTTGGTGTAAACCATGCAAATGAGGTGACTTATCAATTCAGCAAGCAGGCAGTTGTCTGTGCAGGAATAGTGTAAGAAGCAGAAATGTGTTCAGCTACTAGCTGAACACATTTCTGCAATTTACAAAATGGAGGCATGACAGCTTGAAATAAAGCATGTTATTTGACTGTTAGGCATGGCAATGATCAAATATGTGGACATTGGCATGATAAATAGTTTAAACGTTATAAAATAAAACTTTTTTGGGGCTGATCTTGGCCATTTAAGCATAGGTCAGTGGCGCACAAACGGGATTGTGCCGAAAATTAAAAAATATATATATATGAAAAAGCAATTTTCAGGGAAATCTGCATTTTGCCATTATACTCAATGGCATGCAGAATGAAAACAGTGGTTGCTAAGGGGAAAGGCCCAGTGTAAGTGTGGTAACTATGGATTAAGGCAGTGATGTATGCAAATGAGGGGATTTATACTGAATCACAGATTTCTTCTAAATGTCAGACTACACCTAACCGTGTAGGTGCACCAACATGACTGTGTATGCAGGAGAGGCAGATGACATGGAAAGGGGGTGTGGCATGCTTGCTGTAAGCACATTGGAGCTCAGTGGCCCATGTTTGCCCTTAGCTAAGCACAGCTAAGGAAGGGTGTGTGTCTGAGGCTGTATTGACTTATTCCATGAAATGAAGAGCATGTTCATGTCCAGGGGAGGACCAGTTCTGCTGAAAAGTGTTTACTTTAGCTAAATGAGTCTGCACGGCATGCACTGGGCCTAACAAAATAAAAAAAAAAAACGGAAATAGCAGAACTGTTTACATTTGAGCACTGGGTATGCATGGCGCACATCGGGGCTTAAACGAGGAGGAAATGGGAAGGGGAAACAGCAGAAGGAACTACCATAGCTGGCAGGAGGAATGTATCAGAATCAGCCAATTACACAAGCAGCAGCCCAGCACACTACTATAAACTATGCAAACACCTTTCAGTCTGATTTTTCCCACAAACTGTACACCACTGGTGTACACAGTTGGGGAATTTTAAACTTGACAAAATTAATAAAACATGTTAGGGGCTGCTGTTTCTTTGATAAATCAGTATGTGCTGGAGTCTGAAGGTGGTGAGGAGGTTAATGCTGACAACCAACTCAGACTGAGGAGGAGGAGAAGAGTGTTCAGACCAGGGTGACCTACCAGGAGCTACATGATCTGGAGATAGTAGAGTGCTACAGGGTGGACAGGGACATACTTCAGCAACTTGTTGAGCTGTGCCAGCCTCACCTCAAACCCAGCACCAACAGAGGGGAACCCATCCCAGTGGATACCAATGTATTTGTAGCCTTAAGAATACTAGCTACAGGTACTTTCCAAAGGCCAACTGGGGATATCATGGGGGTCTCACAGGCATCTGTGTCCAGGATACTCCACCAGTTCCTGGATGCCATGTACCCACATGCCACTGAGCACATTTACTTCCCCAGCACCAATGAGGAGAGGATCAGCAAAATGCATCTCTTCCACCATGCAACAGAATACCCAGAGGTACTGGGTGCCATAGACTGCAAGCACATCCATATCAAAGCACCACCCAGTGACCAAGGTAGGGTCTACCTAAACCACAAGGGGTTTCAATCTATCAACTGCCAGGTCATGTGCGATGCTCAGGGCATTATCATGAATGTGTTTGCTGGCAACCCTGGAAGCTATCACGACTTCCACATCTGGCATTCATCACAGCTGTACCAGGCATTTGCCAGTGGGGACATCACATATGGCCATCTGGTGGGGGATGTTGGCTATGCACTGGAGCCGTGGCTGATGACACCCATCAGAAATGCACACACACCCACACAAGAATGCCACAATGAGGCACACGCACAAACCAGGATCATTATAGAGCATGTGTTAGGGATGCTCAAGTCATGGTTCCACTGCCTTGACATATCCGGTGGAACCCTGCAGTACTCACCAGCCACATGTGCACACATGTGCATAGTATGTGCCATGCTACACAATATGATCCTGCAGAAATAGCTGCAGCAGGAACAAAATAGGGAAGGCCCACACAGCCTCCCACCATTGTCAAGGTCTCCACAGGCACAGAGGGACTTGGAGGAGGAACATTCTGAGCTTGCCCCTGTAGGTAGAGGGAGGAGTGCCCAGTATGCCCTGTCCTTGGCAAAGAGGCAATGCACAGCACATACACTGACACTGTAGTGCCCAAGGGACTGATCTCTCTTTCTGTCTCTCTCTGACTCACACACACAGTAAAATGGATGCTAAACATCACACCACCTATACCTTACCATGTATAGGCAGTGTACTGCATGCATCTGACATAGTCAGCCCTCAAGCACCACCCTCACAACTGCCTCAGGCCCAAGGTAAGTCATTCTCTGAAACAATAAATGAATGGAATAGAATATTCTGATAGCATATCTATGGTATTGATGCAAGCATGCAAGGGAAAAGGGTGGCTTACTGGGATAGCAGCAGACAACTGGCAGCTCTGTGTGACAGCAGGAAGTATATTCCCAGTACTGGCCTACCCACACTATTCAGTACCACCCTAGTTGACAAATACCATTGCAGTATATGTGCTGAGGCAAATAACTGGGGAATCATAGGTCACATGCATGGATGTCAATGTGGGGGTCCATAACACCAACATAACACAGTCTACTAAATGCAAAGAAAGGCCATGCTGCTAACTGCTAGTAGAAAACCTGCCAGCGTCAGGAGCCAGAAATCTGGACAAAGCCATGAATAATGGGGTGAAAAAGATCCAAAGAGAATGACACATTTGAAATACTGCTCTAATAATATTAGAAAGTTGATGGAATGATCGGAGTAGCATGGAATTTGGAATGTCTGAAGGGTATGAAGTCTAAAACTGCAATGTCAACTGTCAGTACTATCCGACTTTAACCCTGAGTGACTTGCAAAATACTTTTCCTTGAAAACCACACTCATTTGGGTAACCAACCAGATATATGAGTCATGAATCTGGATATTCTGTGATACTCTGTATATTCAACAGGCTGGGCTAGGAGTCTAAACATGGGAATGCACCCATTACAGGCAGTCCTAACCCTGGAAGATGGTGACATAGGTTCATAGGTTCATAGATTAGTACTAGGCTAATTGCCCTTGTGAGTCATTTTAAGCCTAGCCAATTATTCCCTGTGAGACTCAAACCCTGTACATTATGTTTGTAAGGCAAACACCTTAACCATTCGGCCACCCTCCCAACCCTATATGTCTGCACCTACAGAACCCTGGCCCACAGCCATGGAGAGTAACACCCTTCCCTGATCACTCATCCTATGCAACATCCTGACCCCAAAATGTGGCCATCCAAGCAAAATGAGGTGGGCCATACAGCATTTAAATGAATTCCAACATGCCGACTTCCCTAAACGTTGCAAAAATATAGAATTTCGACATTTCAGATCTCTCCACTGCCAAAATGAGTGCTACCATGGGTCAAAACGGGAACGAGATTTTGTAATTTGGTGCTTTGATTTTCACTATTTTTGAATTTGCAGTTTGCAGTTTGCTGCAGCAGTTTTGAAGATGTGGCTGTCGAACTTATGAAGGTATACTGGCCCATACATATATGTGAGACACACACACACCTCCAGGCTGGTCAAACAGTCTGACACACACAAGACCCTCCAAGCACAGTCAACCTTTGAGAAGACCCCTATGCAAAGTACTGGTAACTATAGGCCAACATATCTGACCCAGGACACCCCCCCACATATCTTATCTCCTACAAATCTATCTGGAGTCTGCCTGTTACCCTGATCCTACCTGACTTATATTACCCAACCGTGGACTGGAAATCAGACCAGACCAGAACAGAAATGCACAGATATTCAACCATTGTAATATATCACCAAGGTTCTGAATCATTTTCACAGCTACAGGAGTCAATTTCTTGTAGGCATACCTCTCAACAGGCTGGATTGTGCAATAATTTGTAGCATTTGGCCCATAATACTGGTGTGTGCATCATATTTACTATAGAAGGTTACACTGGGCATGCTCATACACTTATAGAAATGCATTAGGATCTAGGAATGAAAGGCCTTCCCCACCCAGTGCACTTCCCATTGCCCTACTTAGCAGTCCTGAAGATGTCTGTCACCATAGAAGTACTTTTTGTCAGGCATTAGCCCTATAAGCTCTGTGACACGTGATAATTGTGTAACACTATAATGCAAATAACTAGTTAGGTAAGAGTTCTAAACTTAGTCCTGACAAATATAAAAGTGTGCATGTATTTATAAGTTAAAGATTTTGGGTCCATTCAAACCAAGTACACTTTCCCTACTTAAGCAGTCCTGCAGATAACAGTCACCTTAGAAGTCCCTTTCATCAGGACTCAGCCCTATAAGCTTTGTGGTGTGTGCAATAATTGCATAACACTATAATACAAATAACTAGTTAGGTAGGAGTTCTAATTCCAGTTCTGCCAAATGTGTGTGTATATGTGTAGTTTAAAGTATTTTGTGGCCTCTCTCACTCAGTACATCACCCATTGCCATACTTTACAAGAGCTGGTGATGTTCCTCACCCTAGAAATACCTTTGGACAACCTTCACCCTATAAGCTCCGTGGTGCATGCAATAAATGTGTAACACTGTAGTAGCAATAAGTACATAAGTAGGGGTTCTAATATCAGTCTGGGCAAGTGTGTGTGTGTTTGTGTGTGAACAGTATCCTGTCTGGGAGGGTTGTTGTGTTTGAGTGAGAGCCATATCCATTGGGGGGGTGGGTTTTGCTACTTTTTGCTGTTGCCCACCCTGTAAATGTCCCAGTGTCCACATTAAAAAGCCCATAGTTGGCATAGACTGTAGATGGACCTGAAGACACTCTGTAGCCCTATAAGCATTGTGCCACATGCAATAACTATGTGAGAGTATGGAATAGATAACAAGATAGGCAGCCCAACTAATCCTTGGATATCACTCCCCACTCAGGAATCATACAAACACACTCAGGAAGGCAGTAACCCTTACATCAGTATGTGGCTTGCAAACCGGCTCACATAATTCATAGTATGAAAGCAGCGGACTCTATGTCAAACTGTTGAACAGTCACGGGTGGAGTCCCACAGGTTGTGGACCTGGGTCCCCTCATGTTTGGGATCCACACCTCTGAGGACCAGCCCAATACAAAGGTGCCCTGTCTGACAATGTTTGCAGATGGATACAAGGTGGGTACTATTATTATCCCCTCCACGTGAGGCCGACATCCTTCACAAAGGCCTCTCTGAGACCTATAACTGTTGTCAGAACCCTGGACATAAGCTCAATGCCAGATGATGTGCTGCCATCGCTTTTGGGTACAACATGGTTCCCATAAAATAATACATTGATGGTAGTAAACCGAACACTGATGTTGGTATAATGGAACTGGGAACACAGGTTGACAGTGACCTCTATAGTGACAGTGCCACTGACTTCCAAACGTCCTTCCATGTGTCACTTCTGCTGACTCAGGGTGTTGAGTCTGGGTAGTAAAAGGACAGTGTTTCCCTGTACACTCCCCTCAGGCCAATCATGTGTACTATGGCCCATTTGCCATGTATCCCACTGGACATCAGCAACAGCAGGAGAGGCTGCAAATGTACCTCACAAAGAGGTTCCTAGGTACTGCCCACTTGCCCCATATGGACAGACTCCAACAACTGCAATGAATCTCTGTCTCATATTGGCTACTTAGGTGCAATCTCTGCCTGACATACACAGCCATGTCTGACCCAACCCTGTCAGGAATGTTACATCTGAGGAAACCAATCTGTCTACACAACATGCCCCAGATACCTCAGCCCCATCTTCATAATCAGCAGGACATACTGGAGGGACAGGTTCACAACCCAGAGACTGGCCATGCTATGGAATAGATGCCACATACATGTTAAACCAAGCACATCACTGCCCTCTTCAAGAGAAATCAGGAGGAGAGGATGGAGAATAGAATACCCACCCTGGGGATCACTCCAATGACTATACTCAGTAGACACACTGGGGAGTATCGTCAGGTGGCATGATGCCAGTGTATTCCCATGGGCTAGCCTTGTAAAGCCTCCATGGCCATTTGCCACGTACACACCTATGACGCTTTTAACCTATGAATATCAGTACTGTCAAATGGGTGTGTGTGCATTAGTAAGTATTAAAGTGTTTGTGAGTGTGTAAACATGTGGGGGAAAGTAGTTGGTGGCCAGTCTCACCCAGTACAACTACCATTGCCATACCTTACAAGTGCTGTAGATGTTGCTCACTATATAGGTACCTTGGGACACTCCACAACCTATACACTCTGTAGTGTGTGTGGTAACTGCATACCACTATAATACCAATAACCACATAGTTAGGGGTTCTAATATGACTCCTGGCAAATGTGTGTGTGTTTATTACTGTGTATAAGTGTGTATATGTGTAGGCTACAGTATTTTGTGGCCTCTCTCACCCAATACATCACCCATTGTCATAATTTAAAAGGCCTGGTGATATCCCTCATCTTAGAAGTACATCTGTACAAATGTCACCCCATAACCTCCTTAGCATATGCAATAAATGTGTAACAATGTAGTAACAATAAATAGATAGGTAGGGGTTCTAATTTCAGTCCTGGAAAATGTGTGTGAGAGAAGAGTATCTTGTGTGTTTATGTGTGAATGACATCCATTGGATGGGCATGGTTCATATTTTATGCCATGGAGCACACAGTACAAATTCCTAGGCCTACTCTATGCGGTCCACTGTTCATATCAACCATAGTGGTATCTGGAGACACTCTTCAGCCCTTTAAGCTCTGTGCAACATTATGGAATAGTATAGTACGAATAACAAGATAGGTTGGTCTGCTAATGTCAGTACTGGCAAGTGTGTGTGTATGTGTGTGTGTGTGTGTGTGTGTGTGTGTGTGGGGGGGGGGCACATTGGTGTGTATAGAAATCACTGTGAGTGTGTAAACTTGCATGTGACACTATTATTAGTACTCTCACACCCAGTACAGACACCATTGCCATACCCCACAAGGCCACATGATGTTATTCACCTTACAGACACCTTGTAACACTCGTCACACTAGTAGTCCTGTGCCACCTGTAATAACCACATAATAGTGTTGTACCATAACTTGATGGGTAGGGGCTCCAAAAACAACAACGGCAACTGTGTCCTGTGCATGCATATGTGTGTGTGTGTGTGTTTGTGTGTGTATGTGTTAGAACAGTATTCTCTGTGTGCTTGGTTGACACAGTATCCTCTGCAGTTGAGGGCGTTAGCAATCTGAGGTGTGTTCCACCCACTACACTTACCATTGTCCACTATACTAGAGCTAATGTCAACCACCATAGACTGAGATACAACCCCTCAGCCCTATAAGCTGTGAGACACATGCAAGAACTGTGACACAGACCTGGGAAATGTGTGCAGATACAGCTGTACCTTGACAATGACATGGTCGATGTGTTTTAACACTGCCATACCCCTTGTTGGTGATGTCTGCAGAGCCACATCCTGCTGACACACAGACACCTGGAACACAAACAGAATACAGCATGTGAGAACACATTCGCTGAGTGTTACTGACACCAATAATGCATCAGGGCTGAAAAGGTACACACACACACACTCTGATGTGTACCCATTACAAATGCCAGATGACAGCACCTTACACAGCATTAAATAGTTACACTCTGCTAAAGTCACCCTGTGCATCAGACCCATATAAGCATGTCCCTGAATCAATGGTATGGATGGCATGGATGTGGCACAGGTATCATCATATACACAGGGTGTTGTGTGGGTTTGCCAGAAGCCTAGGCTGGGCTATACAGTCAATGTCATGTGTGTGCATTTGGGGGGGGTGTTCATTAAATGGGCAGTGCAGGGGTGGTGTGTGTGTGTGTGTGTGTGTGTGTGTGTGTGTGTGTGTGTGTGTGTGTGTGTGTGTGTGTGTGTGTGTGTGTAAGTGACTTTTCTGATGGTGATGTGTATGTTTGTATGCACACAGTCATGCCATGTGGGCATCCTACACAGGGGTATTTTGGACAGCTGTGGGCCATACATGGCAGGGTATACAGTTCACCAGCTCTGGCCACGGACACTGGAACTGAGCCTGCCAAGAGTATCACTGGCACCACCAGGGCTGAGTCCAGATGCAGTACTACTCCCCGGTGGTGACCGCTGCCTGCTGGATCCACATCCCTGTTGGGACGAGCCAGGATGACATGCCCATGGCCTGCTGCATCATGGTGTGGACAGCACACCCTTTTAGTAGTGCTGGTAGTACTGCCAGCATGGGAACATGATGGTGCATGGCCATGTAGACCCTTGGTGCTGCCCTACAGCCATGTGGCTGCTGGCCAGCATCCACCTAACATTCAAGCACACATATTCCATGGTTGAAGAGTGCCAAGCTCTCCACCCACCATCTATCCATGACCCCAGTATGCTCACACATGGCTGCTGTGAATTCATATTGCCACGGACTCCAGGGATATATTCATCCATGACCTTGCGTATATGCCAGGTATTACATTCATTACGTGCCTGTGCCCCATGACAGCCCTAAACATGCATCTGGTGACTGCTGCCATGGCACTTGCAACAGGGCCATGATGGGTTGCAATCCTCCTCTGAGCACCCCTGCCCATCTGCCTGTGTGGGACCTCACCAGCACTCTGACTATGGTTAGTGCCTGCACCCTCACTTGCCATAGTCACCACAGTAGCCTGTTCCATGCCACCACCAACCAAATGTCCATTATATGTTGCCACTGGTGACAGGGTATATGTTGGCATTGTGACTGTGTGCTAGGATGGGGTTGACAATAGTAGGATGCCAACCGATGGCACCGTATCAGCCCCTGACAAGCCCACCTGTGCCTCAATATGAGTATCATCATGGTCAGAGTCTTCAGAGACACTGACATCAGTATCAGAGCAGGAGGGACCGCAGCCACCATGTCCACCTGTGAGGGAAAACCAACATGTGTAAATTACTACCAGCACTATAAGGTTTGCTGGTACATGCACACACACACGCACACACACACACACACACACACACACACACACACACACACACACACACACACACACACACACACACACACACTCACACACACACACACACACACACACACACACACACACACACACACACACACAGGTAAGGTGACTCAAAGGCATTACACAGACCTCACATTAGACCCTCAGCATCATGCAGTGCAGCTGTTTCCAATTACCATTACTACTACTGTACACCTCTGGGATACATGAGTGGTGTTAGTAAGTGATGGCCCTTCACCTGGATCACACTGCACCCATGTAAAGTATTGCTGTTCACCTGTATAGCGCTGTGGCAACTCCTACAGAACATAACCCCCCAACTGTACAGGGTTTTGTTGAACGTCTACATGTGTGGCTCATATGTTTGGTCTGTTCCTCATAACTCCTGTGTTTGTCTGATACATTACTGGGTTGGCCTGTGGATTGGTGCCACTAAGTAATGTCCTAATTTGAGGTGCAGACTGCATAACCTGCAGTACATGTATGTAAAAACAAGGCTGGTTACTCAAACAACTTCCCAAGCTTACAATGGATATAGTAAGTGTACATACACCTGTTAACATGCTAGGTTTTCATGATACATCACATGAGACCTCAGAAATCATGTCATAACATTTCCATCATTTCATATGACATATAACCTGTGCAATGTAACTGAAGAACATTCACATCAGTTACAGGTAGCATCTGTTAACTGAAATAGGTACAATAGGCTGGTTGCATGAGTGTGCACACCCTTAAAGTAATACTCAGTTAAAGCACCTTTTGATTTAATCACAGCATGCAGTCCTCTTGGAAAGGTGTCTATCAGCATGGCATATCTTGACTTGCCAATGTTTGCACACTCTCCCTTGCAAATCACCTCCAAATATGCAAACACAAAGTGAGCAGCTGAATCAACAAAAACTGTACTAGTAACCAAAAAACAGCCAGGCAGCAACAGCAGTAGTACATTGAAGGTCTATCCCTCAGAAGCAACCAGGATAACAGGAAAGACACAGCTCCCAACAATACAAATTAAATAAAATGTTATTGGATTGAAGCGCGTTTTGTTTCACCAAGTGAAACTTCTTCAGAATAAATAATCTACTCGTTGTTCTTAAATACCCATAGTGGGTTGGTACAAGTTTAAAATCAACCATTTCATTGGATGCTAGTTCCAAACAAAACTCATTACATCCGAGTGACGCCTCCAGGTGCATCTGCAGTTAACTCCTACTGCTCCTCTAGGCGTCAAATATTACTTATACATATTTGCATTAATAATTCCAAAACCATGCTACATACAAGGTTTAAAAATATTTTATCTTGAAGCATACATGATGGCAAACACAATTGTATTGATATTTAACCTCTGTCAATGTGTATTTGTTAGAATTATAAGGTGATAATTTAATTTTTAAAGGCTCAGGCCACATCCACTAGGAGTTAAAGGTACATACTCAAAATAGTTGCACTGGAGTAACCATAGAAAATCACAACATTTTAAAACCTCCAACTATGTCAGATTGCAAGGGCATCCCCTGTGCACTGCCCTCTTCAGGTCACCCTGCGTATATCCTATTGGACATAGGTGCAGGCTCCAAGTCGTCCAGTGCAGAACGTTGCATGTGTTCTGGTGAATCCATCCTTTTGTGGATTTGGATGTATGGTTTGGGCCGTTGTTGTGTAGAAAGGTGGAATTCCTCACCATCCACAGCTATGTGGCAGTCACCAAAATGTTTTGGAGCTACAAGGGACCAGTGTTTGAACTGTTCATAATCCCCTCTAACTTGGCTACAGACACAGTTCCAGCTTGTGAACAGCAACCCCAAAGCAGGACACTGCCATCACCATGCTTCACCATTGGGGTGGTGTTGTTGTGATGATGTACCATGGTGATATTGCGTCAAACACACCTGTCAGAATTGTAGCCAAAGAGTTCAACTGTGGTCCCATATTACCATAACACATTTTCCCACTTGCTTTTTGGAGACCTGATGTATTGTTTTTAGACTTTCTCTAGGCCTGGATATTGTTTGGTGTGAAGAACTTCTGCCATCTTTCAACCCTACCCTATAGGCAGGACATATGGTAACCATGGAAGATTGTTGTGACATGTAGTACACGCACAATACTTGCTGGAGATTCCTGCTACTCCTTCACTGTTGCTGTAGGGCTCCTGGCAGCCTCCCTGGTCACTTTTGGTCTTGTATTCTCACAGACTTTGGTGGGATGTCCACTCCTTTGCAATGCCACTGCAGTCCCATATTTTCACCACCTTTTGATGACTGTCTGCACTGTGTTTCATGGTATGTGCAATGCTGTGGAAATGTTTTGGTACCCTTCTCCAGGCTGATACATCTCAAACATGTGGTCTCTTAGCAGCTTCATCAGCTCTATGTGAACCATGGCTGTTGCTGCAGCAGACAGCTGGGTATATGTTAGGATAATCCTGGTAGGACAGCTGACCATTATTTGCTGTTAATCAAATAGTCTTTCTAATTGATGGCTGTTGTCTACCCAATAAGATGTACTGCTGAGGTTATATCAAAAGCTGCCTCATTGCAGTACTAGGTTCAGCCTATGCACACATATGCATCTAGGTTGTAGTACTATTGTTATGTGCCATTATTGTTCCCCTAACAGATTTGTTTGCTTTACAATTGAATTGTACAGGTTATAGGTCACATGGAAGGTTGGCAGTATTTTGAACTTGTCTGTTGCGTTCTCATTTTTGTATATCACACATACCTGGCATTATAGCAGGTGTGTACACCATTTATATGCACTGTATACCACTAATTTCTATAATATGACCCTAGTTTTAGGCCTTTGTCCCCTCATTTTGTTGGTCTTTGTCCAGATGTCCTGCAATGACTGGTTGTGAGGTATGCTTCAGATATGTGACATCTCCTGCAAATAGGCCCCTGTCATGACCACCATGATGTAATGCAGTGAGCACCACCACAGGTGAACATGCAGATATTTATTTATTTATTTATTTATTTGTTTATTTCCAGTTTGGTGACTGGGGAGGTCCACTGGGCTCAAAGAGCCCATTTTCAGTGGAGGCCTGGGGAGAAAAGCTCCATAGTACAAAGTATAAACTACATAATTCAGACTACATAGTACAGAGAAAAGTTAAATAATTCAAAGTTAACAAAATACAATACACAGTAGCAAAAAGGTGCAGTAACAACTTGTAAGTATTAAATAGCAAACTAAGAACAGTTAAACTGCAACATATATATACAATATATAATACATACTTATATGTTTGTAGGTTGAGAACAGTAGTATAGAGTAGAATTTGTTCATAGGTTAGAAATGTCAGATAGTGATCTGAAAGTGGTTATCAAGGGATAGATCCCTGGTAAGTAATGAAAAAATGGGACTTTGAATTTGATAAAAGTGATCATGAGTTAAGGAAGTTAGGTAGGTAGTGAGCAGTTGCACTTCCAACTATGGGAGAGGTAGGAATGGAGCTGGGTTTTGAAGTGTTCAAAGTTTTCAGAGATTCGTAGAGATGGAGGGAGAGAATTCCATTTTTTGGCTAAGGTAAAGGATAGAAGTAGCTGCCCAGTGGGACGATTTGGTTTATACACTGAGATTAGGTTTTGCCAAATGGCTGAGTGTAACAGTTGTGTGCATGGTCACATGCATTAACTTTAGCATGCCTGGGGTACAGGTGAGCCACAACAGGAAAACCCCATACTTACTGGGTTCAGGCTGCTGTCCCATGTGCAGACCAGAGGGACCTATGTAGTTGTGAGGGGGAGGGGTTGTCAGCATATCCACGTTAGACATTGGTACAAGATGAATGTTACGTTTCTGCACAGATGCAGTACACACTATGATATTACACAATTTGCTGTCCTTCACCACAGATGTGCACTTGTGTGCATTACTACACCCCACCCACTAATCCATTTTGCACTGACATATGCATCTGGAGACTCTGTAGAAGACAGTTTAAATGCTACCTCATTACATTTATATACACTTTGGCATTACCTGGATGCTTCTCACCTGTTGCCTGGGTGCCACCCACCTCAACAACTGCTGTTTCCTGTGTTTGAGTTTGTGTGGGGGCTACCCCAAGGTTAGCAAGGAGCTCCTCTGTTGCTGTAAGTGGGGCCTGTGTGGCTGCCCCCCAATGGTAGCAGTACAGCTCCTTGATACAGCAGCAGCCCTTTGCCAGGCATAACGTAACAATTCAGTTGCTCTGTGCCTGACCTGATCATATCATATCATCCATGGTGGCCCAAGACATTCACTCTGAGGATGATCTCATCCCACAGGGCAGTCCGCTCCTGCAGAGTTTGTCGACTGTGGCCAGAAAGGATGGCATAGTTTAATATTCCAGCTTCTGTGATGGCTGCTGTCTCCACATCAGTGTATGGCAGTTGCTACTGCATGGCACCTGGAAGACATACACAGGGAAACACATCACAGAACCTCAGACATTGCCCAGAGTACTTTACAGAGCCAAGCCATGAATATGGACTATCATTAGCCACCACTTACAAACACATCATACCCCTGTACCTGGCAGCACTGTATGAACATGCATTTTACTCCTGGTCCTTATATGTCATGTTCCTCCCAATGAGGGCCAGTACATTGCATAAACCACCATTCATCATTGATGTTTTTGTAGTGGGATGACATTGGTCATGTTCTTTGCAGATGGGATGTTAGTGGTGCTCAGGCTTTGCTTGCATACACTGTGTAATGGAGCTGGAAGCGTATGCTTGGGTTCATGTAGAATGCAGACAGGAATGTTATCAGGCCTCAAAGAGACTTGCTTTTGTTAACTTTAATTAGGCAGTTTGCACCTGATCCATGATGATGAGGGGAGGTGTGCATGTGCTGTGCATATCCACCCATACTGATGGTGATCTGGGGGGGTGATGTTTGCCCCAAACCTGTCTGCAGCAGGTTGGCTTTAGTTATGGTGTGTGTGTATGTGCTGTGATTGACTACCATTACAAGGTGTGTTGGGTTGGTGCCTCTGAGACTGCAGACATATGTGAAGATGGCCTTGTGATTGCCCTTAGTGGGTGTGTCCAATTTGTACTCATAGTTGGCCTTACACTAATCCACCTGTGGCCTAATATGCTCATTTAGACACAGGTTGATATGTTGCCCAGTTGGTGCCTGCTCCTACTTTGCACTGCACACCGAATATAGCATCATATTATGTGCTTTGTGCTTTGCTGCTGTCCAGCAAAGGAGATTACTCTACTTTGGTGGAGTCGTGTTTTACAAGTAAGGTATTGCTGAGGCCATACAGTTATGTGAGTGGTCATATATCTGTTTGTAGTAGGCATGGACACAGGGTCAGAAAACAGTTGGCCACCTCTACAATTTCAAAGTGATACTCATGCTTATTATACTACCCATGTCTGTGTCAGAACAATGACACCACCAGTAGCTGTAGAGGTGTAACTCTGTTGGATGCACAGAAACTAAGGTTACACACATGTACAACATGTACAGCTTATTCACCTGACATTTTGCAAGCCATGTCAGTTGTTATGAGGCAGCGAGGTACACCTACCCATACATGCATATGCACAGGAAATACCTGCTATACATTTCTATTCTATGTCAGTATGGCACAGTGTAATTACAGTCTTGCTGCTCAGTCAGTCATATCAACCTGTTAGGGCCAGACATCTGAAGGATACCGCACATACATGGTGGGCTATGGGCTACAATTAGTGACACTTTCTTCATATTGCTGTAACACACATATGTCATTTGATAGTGAAGTATCCCTTACTTTCACATACATACCCTGGAGGATGTCTGATTCTCATATGGCAGGCAGGGAGATGAACGCCTATGTGTGTGGTAGTGAGGGTAGGAACTGTTAATGTTGTGAGTATGACTGGTATGGGGACAGAGCTAGCTGATGTGCTGAACAGAGGAAAGGTGGATATATTATGTGTGCCAGAGACCAGATAGAAGGGATGTACAGCTGTGTGTATCAGAGTTGAGTACAAATAGTTCTATGATGGTGTGTATGGGAGGGGAAATGATGTAGGGGCTAACCTGAAGGAACATTATGTCAAGAGTGTTTGTGGAGGTGATAAGAGTGTCAGGTAGAGTGATGTTTAGGAGGATGGGAATTGATGGTGTAATGTTGACAGTTGTTAGTGCATATGCTGCACTAACTGTGTGTGTGATTGATGAGACAGGCATACTTTTGTGTGGTTGGATGAAGTGGTGATGAGTGTACCCAAGGGTGAGTGAGTGGTGACTGGAGCAGACTTCAATGGGTATGTTGGTGAAGGGTACAGAGGGGATGCAGAAGTGATGGGTAGGTATTGTGTTAAGCAAAGGAATGCAGAAGGTGAGATGGTGGTTGAGTCTGCAACAGAGGTTGGACACGGACATGCTGAATATGTATTTTTACAAGACCGAGGGGCATAGGGTGACATACAAGAGTGGAGGAAGATACAAACAGGTGGATTATCTCTGATCCAGGTGGGCCTGTTTGAACGGGATTGGTATTTGTAAAGTGGTGACAGAGGAAAGTGTTGTTAGGCAGCATGGAAGGTTGGTCTGTGGGATGACATTGGTGATCAAGAAGAGGGGGAGGAGTGTGAGGGCAGCACCATGGATCAAATGGTGGATACTGAGACAGGCAGTGGGTGGCAGTGAAGAGTTAGCAAATATCTGGGTAACTACATCCAAGCTAGTAAGGGAGATGAGTAGAACAGAGCTTGGTGTGACATCTGCACAGAGGAAGGAGGACAAGAAGACCTGGTGGTGGCATGAGGAAGTACAGGGGAGTATACAGAGAAAGAGGATGGCCAAGGAGAAGTGGGATTGTCAGACAGATGAAGAAAGTAGACAGGTGTATAGGGAGATAGAGTGCATGGCAAAGAGAGTGGTTGCAAAGGCTGAGGATGGGGCATCTGAAGGGTTGTATGCAAGGTTGGGCACCAAGGATGAATAATAGGACCTGTACCAATTGCCTTGATAGAGGCACAAGCGAGGAGAGTGTGTCAAGCAGGTGGAAACAGTACTTTGATGGTCTGTTGAATGAAGAGAATGAGAGAGTGAGAAGGTTGGATGATATGGGTATGGTGAATCAGGATGTGCAATAGATTATCAAGGGGGAAGTAAGGATAGCTATGAAGAGGTTTAAGAATGGAAAGACTACTGGTCCAGATGGCATACCTGTGGAAGCATAGAGGTGTTTAGGACAAATAGCAGTGTTTTTTAACCGGATTGTTTACTGTAATCTTGAAAAGTGACAGGATGCATGAGGAGTGGGCAAAATGTGTTTGGGTACTGATTATGAGAATAAGGGTGGTGTGCAGAGCCGTAGTAACTACAGAGGAATAATATTGATCAGTCACAGCATGAGGTAATGGTAAAGGGTGGTGGAAGCTAGGCTAAGAAGGGAGGTGGGGATTACTGATCAGCAGCATGGTTTCATGCCAGGAAAGAGGAGTACAGATGTGATGTTTGCTCTGAGAGTGTTGATGGGGACATACAGAGAAGGTTGTTAGTAGCTGTATTGTGTCTTTGTGGACTTGGAGACAGCATATGACAGGATGCCTAGAGAGGAGTTGTGGTATTGTATGAGGTGGTCAGGAGTGGCAGAGGAATCCATAAGAATGCTGCAGGATATGTACAAGGCTAGTGTGACATCGGTGAGTTCGGAATTGGGAGTGACAGGTGTGTTTAAGGTGGAGGTGGGAGTATATCAGGGATCCGCTATGAGCCCTTTCCTATTTGCAGTGGTGATGGACATGTTGACAGACATGTCAGACAGGAGTCCCCCTAGACTGTGCTGTTGGCAGATGACATTGTGGTCTGTAGTGAGAGTAGGGAACAGGTTGAGGAGACCCTGGAGAGGTGGAGGTATGGTCTAGAGAGGGAAAGAATGATGGTCAGCAGGACCAAGACTGAAATATATGTGTGTGAATGGGAGGGAGAATGGAGGAATGGTGAGGATACAGGGAGTACAGTTTTCATAGGTGGATAGGTGAAAATACTTGGGAACAACAGTTCAGAGTAATGGCGAGTGTGGGGGAGAGATGAAGATGAGAGTACGGGCAGGATGTGGGTGATGGAGAAGAGTGTCAGGTGTGATTTGTGACAGATGAGTATGATTAACAGTGATAGGGAAGGTCTACATGAGGGTAGTGAGACCAGCTGTTATATGGGTTGGAGACACTGGCAATGAAAAAAAGAGGCAAAAGTCAGAGCTGGACGTAGCAGAGTTAATGATGGTAAGATTTGCACTGGGTGTGGCCTAGCAGTGTCACATTCAGCATTGTGCAACACACACTCCAGTAGTGGTCATATGTGAGCCATCATTTCCTGGGGTGACAGGGCCACGAGCTGTGCTCTATGTCACTGCAGGCAGACAGTTTCTATGGCCATAGGTTCAGCTCAGCAATATTTCAGTACAGTATGTGTTGCTGAGACATAATATTGTTTGAACTTACTATTTTCCACATTTACATACCCCTAGTACATTCCATTATATGCTTACTTGTTTGACATACCTGTGTTTTTTTTTTTTTTTTTTCGGTTCAGTTAGTATAATCCATCAGTTTCAGTGTGTGTGTGTGTCTGTCTTTCTGTCTGTTTTTTTTTTTTTTTTTGTTTCTATCTCCCTCTCTCTCCTCCCCCTCTCTTAGACAGATGTAGGATATACATCTGTTTTGTACAGGCAGCATCTTGCCTTTTGTAGGTAATGCTCATGAGCAGCTGATGGCCTATGCACCAACTGGAGTCTGCCACTTGCTAATTGCATGTAGAACAGCTGTGCTATCATTCCCATACCCAGTAGCATGGAAACACACTCCTATAACTGAGTACTTCATGTGGACATTGCCCCTTTTCCTTGCCTGTGAGGAGGACTGCATGGACCTCTTGCAACAAACACTGTGGAGACAGCCCAACAAATTGGAGGAGAATGTTCCAGACATAGGGACAGAATGTAAGTATTGATGTTATACAGTTGAAGTAATGTGAGTTTGACAGAGTTTGTGTGGATATGGCTGCTCTGCATGCATTTAAGTCTGATAGTGTTATGTGGTTAACATTACTCTCAACTGTTGGGCTGTCCACAGACTGGCCAGAGTTTTGACTCTTATATTTGGTGTGTTACTCACACATTGTTTGGCCTTGGAAATTCAGTAGCATACTCTGATGATTGCAGTCAGTAAATGGTAACATCCATGTATATTTCTGACTTCATATCCCTCAGAACAGATATGTTACAACGACACTGTTACACCAGCAACTTTCTCAATTTATAACAGCAATATGTCAATAATGCCCCTGTGTTTGGGCCTCTGCCCCCCAAGTATGTCAGGCTTTGTAAAGATGTCATGCTGTAAGAGGTGGAGAGGTATCATATATCGTTATATAGAAACTTCATTCCTGATATCATCCCAGTGATTTATCAGACTGTCAGACATGAAATGTGTAGGAGGCCTTATATATGAGGACAAGGCCTGGATGTTCTGTGGGACTCTATACAGTTGAGAGGACTGTGTATTTCTGGCAATTGTTGACAGACTGTCAGGACTGTGTAGCAGTGTATTGTGCATGTGTTATTTTGCTTGTGTAGGGAGGGGGGTAGATGTAGGTGTTATGGGTCTTTTTCTATCTGACTTTGCATGCTGCTCCAGTTTTTGGTGCTCGATCAGCTGTATACGTTTGTATGGGCAGACTAACACATATCCCATACCACAGTCAGGCATCAGACCACACTGTGAATTGGACCAGTATATGTAGGGGTAGTGTGTGAGTGGCAAACATGCTGATGATTTTGTTCACACAATCCATATACTCTACTGTTCATGTGGCTTACCAGTATGTCAATTTGAATGTGGTGAGATTAGTTATGGGTATGCACTTTCACACTGGCTTCTGTCAGTGCTGTTACATCCATGTATTGCCTGATATATTTGCAATTACATGTGTATACATACATAGCAAACTTGGGTTGGTGTTGTGTAAGTCTGCCTGTAGTTTAGACAGTGCCTAGTGACATGCATAGCAGCTCAGTGTAGTTTCCCTGCTGTGATGTTATGTCCAGATATATATCAGATGTACTGTTGCCTGGCCCGCATCCATGTTGTGTATCTCTGACACATCAGTGGGATGATGTGAGGATTTATGTCAATAACTAGTGGGAGTAATGTGGTTTTGGACTTGGGCTATTCCAGTCAATATATGTTACAACAGACAGGAGGGTGTTACTGCATCAACTGTGTCACCTTATCTACTGCAGTATTTGGGATATGTTCCCAGATTCATGGCTTTACCACCCCCCCTTTGTCAGGCTTGGTCCAGATTTGTTGCACTAAGGGGTTCTGAGCATACCTCTCGACTGGCCAGTTTGTTTCAGACTGCCCAGGGTTATTGCTCATATTTCTGGTCTGTTCCACAGAAGTATTATTTTCATTTCTGTGGTGAATCACTGTGAGGATCTAAGTATTTCTGACAGTAAGCGATGACATACATTTTGGTTTCAGAACTCATATCCTTTTGAACATGTATGCTGACACAAACCCTGTTAGTGTAGCAACATTCTGCATTTATAACTGCAGTACATACATTATGTCCCTGGTCTTGGCCCATTGCCCCCCCATTTTGATAGCTTTGTCCAGCATTCTTGCACTAAGAGGTAAAGAGGTATGGCACTGGGTATGACTCCACTACATGTCATGAGCATATATATATATATATATATGGTTCTACCTGACTTCGTCGACAGCTGAGAAGACCGACATCGGAATCCGGAGCTCCAGAAGATCGAGTTTAAGAAGACCGACGCGAATCGCGGGTTGCAGAACATCGACAATGCAGAAGACCGACACGACGGATGACAACACCAACGCGGAGGATGCCGACATGGGGAAAGGCTGTGTGAGTATGCGGTAGTGACGGACGTTAGGGTGCGAGGCAGGTAAGTGTGGAGATTGACGGTCTGTGGGGATAGGGGTGGGTTAAGTGAGTTAGGGTTAGGGCCGATAGGGGTGGGTTAAGTGAGTTAGGGTTAGGGAGGCGATAGGGTGGGTTAAGTGAGTTAGGGTTAGGAGGCGATAGGGGTGGGTTAAGTGAGTTAGGGTTAGGGCGATAGCGGGTTAAGTGAGTTAGGGTTAGGGCGATAGGGGTTAAGTGAGTTAGGGTTAGGAGCGGGTAGGTAAGTGTGCGATAGTGACGGACCTTAGGGTTAGGTAAGGTTTAGTGTGGGCTTGTAAGGATTTTGGTGTGCTTGTGTTGTGTGTGTGGTTTGTGGAATGGGGATGTGTTTTGTTTTGTATGGGGTTTTCGTGTTTGTGTACCGTCGGTTATTTCGTTGTCGGTTATGTGTGGTTTCGTGTTTATGGACTGTCGAATATGTGGTGTCGGTGATGTGGTTGTCGGTGTTGTGTGGTTTCGATTATGTCAGGTAGAACCATATATATATATATATATATATATATATATATATATATATATAAAATTTCTTTATATATATATATATATATATATATATATATATATATATATATATATATATATATATATATATATATAGTTATGTAAAAAGGGTCTATATTGGATCATCGAAATGGCAGAATGTCTTTCCGAGGGAAAGAATTCAATTGGCTGTTGTTGAGGCTTCACTTCTTTCAGCGATGCGGTGGAAAGTTACGGGTTGGGTTAAGGTAAGTGTGTGATTGTGCAGACGTTTGGGTTAGGGAGCGGGTTGGGTGAGTTAGGTTAGGGCGCGGGTCAGGTAAGTGTGCGATTGTGACATAATTTGGGGTTGGGGCGGTTTAAGTGAGTTAGGGTTAGAGCGTGAGTGAGGTGAGTGTGCGATAGTGAGAATTTGGTGTTAGGGGCAGGTTAAGTGAGTTAGGGTTAGGGCTCAGGTGAGGTGAGTATGTGACAGTGACGGACCTTAAAATTAGGGTCTGGGTTAAGGCAAGTGGATTGATAGTAGTGTATGTGCAGTGTAGTGTAGGGTTAGATGTAACTTTTAAATGTATGTGTGTGTGGATTGCTGCTTTTTAGTGGTCTTGTGGTGTGTGTTTCTTGGAACAGTGAATTTTTTCCCTGGGAAACAATTTGCTGTTTTGAGGTTCATAGGTTCATAGGTTCATAGGTAGGTACTAGGCTATTGGCCCTAGGGCCTATATAAGCCTAACCAAAGGTTCCCTGGCTTTCGCCACCCAAGAAAATTATTTTCCTGTGTCACTGTCGAGCAGAGCCACAGAAGTGATCCCCAGGGTGAATTTCCTAGCTCCCATCCAATCATCAAGATTTTTCTTGAAGAGCGCTAATGAGGTGCTTTGTTTCATATAGATAGGTAATTTGTTCCAGAGTATGGGAAGTCTCTGGGACAGGAATCTATCTCTCCAGCATGTTCCGTTTATTGTGGTGATGAGGTTTAGGTCCCTAGAGCATGTAGCTTGTAGGGATTGGGATTTCTTTAAGTGGAGCATGTCTAAAAGCTATGGGTTTGACATAGCTTTGTGTGTTAGGCAGAGATCGCCTCTGAGTAGGCGATATGCAATGGAGTAAAGTTGCAGTTTTTTGAGACGGTCTGCATAGGGCATCTCTTTGAGGCCAGTAATCCTCTTTGTGAGGTATTTCTGTGGCCTTTCCAGTTGTTGTAGATGTTTTGTGAGGTACATACCAAAAGGGGCATTGTACTCTATAATGGGTCTAATGAGTGATGAGTAGAGGGGAACAATGACCTCTTTTTTCCTGGATGAGAAACCTTTTGTGATGAGGTGTGCTACATAGAAGGATTTCCTGACTACTGTGGCAATGTAATTATCAAAGGAGAGACTACTGTCCACATGTGTCCCAAGGTCTCTTATCACACTTTCGGTATTAAGTAGACTACCACCTATGTGGTAGTTCATGGGTACTGAGATTTTACCAAAAGGGATGACAATGCACTTTTTGGCATTGAGCTTGAGGCCATGGCTTTGACACCAGGCATCTGTCTCAGCGAGGCCCTTTTGTAGGATGTCCACATATTTTGGAGTTTTGATTATGGCTCCTAGTTTGCAGTCATCTGCAAACTTCATTAGCCAAAGACCTTCTGTGTTGGCCTGTACTTCAGAGAAGTAGATACCAAACAGGAGAGGACCCAGGACTGATCCCTGTGGTACTCCACTTGTCACTGGTCTGAAGTTGGATTTGGAGTCTGCTACTTTCACAGTGTGGGTTCTGTCAGTGAGCCATTTGGCAACCCATCTTGTGACATAGGGATTTATACCTAGTTTAGTGAGTTTATCTATAATTCCAGTGTGGGGGATGTTGTCGAAAGCCTTGGCAAGATCTAGATAGGCTGTGTGAACCATCTACGGCTTTGGTGACTGCTTCAAAGAAGTCTATCAGGTTTAGGAGACATGATCTGCCTTTTACAAACCCAAACTGGGTGGGGTCCTGAGTTTGAAGATTACCAACGTCATTGTTTATAAGTTCCATGATGATATGTTCCATAGCCTTGCAGACCAGGCTCGTTAGGCTAATGAGGTGGTAGTTTCCAGGGACTGTGGTGGCTCCCCTTTGTGGAGTGGGATAACTGTCGCTGTGAGCCATTCAGTGGGCTCATAGCCTGAGGTGAGGCTATGATTGAACATGGTACTTAAGTGGGGTGCCAGTTCATCCTGTAGTTCATGTAGAACACAGCCTGGGATGTCGCCAGGTCCCATGGATGCTGTGTTCTTGGCTTTGGATAGTGTGTTTTTTACCTGTGCAGCCATGATTACAGGAACTTTGCATTCTTCTGGTATAGAGATGGGCCCTTTAGGGGATGACAGGGGGGTAAAGTTAGCACTGAACCTATCTACCAGGATGTTGACAATATCAGTTGGTTCTGTATATTTAGTGCCATTGTGCTGTAACTCAGAGCAGATCTGAGTGTTGCCATTGAGATTCTTGACATAGCTATATAATGCTTTGTGGTTATCTTTAGAGTCAGTGGCGATTTTGTTTTCATAACTAGCTTTGGAGGATTTTATGAGGGATCTCAGCTTCTTACTGAGGCTGACCAGGGAGTTTCTCCAATCATGGGATTTTATGCTGTTTTGCAACAGTTTCTTTATTCTGTTGTAGAGTTTGTTTATGGCAGGGGACCACCAGATTGGCTTCCTTTTTTTTGGAGGATAGTATCTTGGTTCTGTTAGGGATTGCACAATCCATGCACTCGTGTAAGTGCTTATAAAGTGCATTTATGTAGGATTCAGCAGTCATGTCTCTATTGTCCGTCAGCATGGGTGTCGTGAAGTTTGCCACTTCTGTCTTAAGAAGCGTGAAGTTGGCTTTGGAGAAATTTTTTACTGTGGTTTCCCTAATGGGGGTGGGGGAGGAATGTGGATGTCTAGGGTGATTAGCTTGTGGTCGGATCTGACCAACGAGGAATTGACCTCTGGTGTGGAGCACCAGTTGCCCATGTTGGTAATAACCAGGTCTAGGATATTGCTGCCCCTGGTGGGGGTGTGGATAAGTTGATCCATGGCATTGGAATTTATGAATTACAGAAAACGTTGAGCACAAGAGTTGGTACATGAGTAGTTTTCCCAGTTAATGGTAGGGTAGTTGAAATCACCCATTATTAGGGTGTTAGGTTGTACCCTAATATTTTCCAGTGTATTAAGAAATAAGGAGTGGGAATCCTGGGGCATAGTGGGAGATCTCTAGCAAGCTACAATTTGGATTGCGGTCTTGCCCAGTGTTAGTTGCAGTTGGATAATCTGGGATGCATTATGCTGAGCAACTAGCCTGGAGGTGTGGATATCCTTAATGAATATGGACACGCCTCCGCCTTTAGTGTTTCGACCAGGTTAGGTGGCCGAAAGGTGTGGTATGAATTATAGCCTGGTAATGCAGGGGTACTCTCTGGAGCCTTGAACCAGGTCTCTGTCACTGCACAGATGTCGATGTTCTCCATTTTAAGGAGTGCCTCGAGAGAGTGCATTCTGAGGTTTAGACTTCTAGCATTGAGTAGCAATACCCTCAGATTCTTCTTACCTGTACCTGTTAGGGTGGTGAATTTGTCATTTGAACCTTGCCTAAAAAAGGCACTATAGACGTGGCTAGACCCTTAGCCAGTATCCGGAATCCCAGGGGTGACAGGTGCAGGCCATCTCTGGCAAAGCATCGTGGCTTGTCAATCATGTCATCCCAGGCAGACAGATACTGGATCCCCTTAGAATGACACCAGAAGCTTAGCCAATTGTTGAAGTCAATCATTTTGTCCTTGTACTGTATCATTCTGGGTGATGGCAGGATGCTACCCAGGGCTAGGGTCATACCTGCCTGGGCTACAAGAGCGGACAGTGCCTCCATGTCCCTTTCCATGTAGTCCAAGAAGGTATGTCTCAGGTCATTCACACCAATATGGACAATGACAGAGTTATATTTGTACTTGTTGTGGAGTGACCTGAGTGCATGCGTTATGTGGTGGATCCTGGCACCCGACAGGCAGCTGGCAGTAACTTTCTTCTTGTTTAGCCTGGTAAGTGGAACATCAGTGTGCCTGACTATAGAGCCACCTATGACTAGAGTGTTGGGTATGTTGTTATGCCTTATGGGCTGTGGTTGAGTGGCACACTGAGTTTGTGGGCTATGTGTCATTTGGGTTGTGTTGGGGGGTGGAGGTTGCTTGTGTTTCTGCTTTGGAGGTCCCTGTTGCTTGGGCAGGTTTTTACTGAGAGGCTTCACAAATGTAGGTGTGTGTTTTGTGTTTCTATGTGTGTGTTTTGGTGGTGTAGGTTTTGAGGGACTATGTGCCGAGTGTGGTGTGGTGCAAGTGTTTACCTTCTCCTCTTGACTGTCTAATCCAGTCTTGGGTGAAGAGAGCTTTGCTTCCAGTTTGGCTATATATGTGCATCTCTCACAGGTTGTAGTGTTGGATGGTAGGAGGAGAGGGTTGTCTGTGTACATGAGGCAATTACTGCATTGCCCCAAGATGCCCAGATTCATCAGGTAGTCAGGAGAAAACACCGGGAGCTGACCCCTAGACATGCCTGGATAGGTGTTTATTTGTTAAGTACTATAAGCTGTTTTCCTCCAGACAGTGAGGAAAGTTGAGTGCTATAGTAATTTGTAGCTTATTTAGTGCTTACAATAAGTTCTGAACAATTGCTGAGCTCAAAGAAACAGACGAGTGCTGAAACAAAAAATTGGCTAGTTCTAAGAAACAAAATTAAGCTAGAAGGCTTCCCTCCAACACATAATGGCTTGGAGGTCTAGAAGCCTACAAATAGTCCTAGACACAGCAAATATATATCCAGGCTAGACTACCCACAGGAAAGACAGGAAACAAGCTTAGAAAATATATTTTTTTATTAGTGGAAAGAGAGAAAGGAGTAGCAGAAACTAAGCTGATTGGCCTTCTCAAATGTTCTCCCTGAACTGGGTAGAATGAGGTAATGACACTAGACTGGGAGGAGGGTCCCAGATCAAATTTACACTAGGGGTGGGCAACTGCAAAGCCACCAACTGCAGAAATGTTTCTCACAGCAGAAAAGCAGCAGTGAGCCTTTAAATGAAAGTTTTAAACAGCTAAAGCAGCCTCTAGAAAAATAGTTTAACTGCAACAAGTTACCATAAACAAACAACCCAACAGATGCTTAATAAAAGTGGACAATTTCCAGTTAATACCTCACACACAGTGAAACTAGCTAGAAAAATATACAGTACACAAAGTGCTATAAATAACAAAGAAATAAAGAACAAAATAAGCAAAAAACAGGATACTTAATGTTATATATTATAGTTCCGAGTTTGCTCAGTGTCCTTCCTTCGATGAGCTCAGTGTGAAATGCAGAAACACTCACAACTTAACTTTTTAGGTAACAGAAAGTTGAAACCTGAGACAACTTTTAAGAAAAAAAGCTCAAAATTACCAATGAGGTGCTTAGTCTAAGCTGTAGTCCAGGTGACGTCAGTCAACCAATGACCTTAAACAATTCTCTCTCACTGAAATGCCTGATGGCTTTGGCTAAACCAAGATGTCCCTGAATATGTACTCAGACACACAGCCTCCACAAACACTAGGCCCAAATACAAGCCTGAATATAGACAATGTTATAAATATCCCTACTACTTAGAAACAAACTGCAGAAATGTTTCTCACAGCAGAAAAGCAGCAGTGAGCCTTTAAATGAAAGTTTTAAACAGCTAAAGGAGCCTCTAGAAAAAGAGTTTAACTGCAACAAGTTATCAGAAACAAACAACCCAACAGATGCTTAATAAAAGTGGACAATTTCCAGTTAATACCTCACACACAGTGAAACTAGCTAGAAAAATATACAGTACAAAAAGTGCTATAAATAACAAAGAAATAAAGAACAAAATAAGCAAAAAACAGGATACTTAATGTTATATATTATAATTCTGAGTTTGCTCAGTGTCCTTCCTTCTATTAGCTCAGCGTGAAATGGCAGAAACACTCACAGCTTAACTTTTTAGGTAACAGAAAGTTGAAACCTGAGACAACTTTTAAGAAAAAAAGCTCAAAAGAACCAATGAGGTGCTTAATCTAAGCTGTAGTCCAGGTGAACTCAGTCAGCCAATGACCTTAAACAATTCTCTCTCACTAAAATGCCTGATGGCTTTGGCTAAACCAAGATGTCCCTGAATATGTGCTCAGACACACAGCCTCCACAAACACTAGGCCCAAATACAAGCCTGAATATGGACAATGCTACAAATATCCCCACTACTTAGAAAAAAACTGCAGAAATGTTTCTCACAGCAGAAAAGCAGCAGTGAGCCTTTAAATGAAAGTTTTAAACAGCTAAAGGAGCCTCTAGAAAAAGAGTTTAACTGCAACAAGTTATCAGAAACAAACAACCCAACAGATGCTTAATAAAAGTGGACAATTTCCAGTTAATACCTCACACGCAGTGAAACTAGCTAGAAAAATATACAGTACACAAAGTGCTATAAATGACAAAGAAATAAAGAACAAAATAAGCAAAAAAACAGGATACTTAATGTTATATATTATAATTCTGAGTTTTCTCAGTGTCCTTCCTTCTATTAGCTCAGCGTGAAATGGCAGAAACACTCACAGCTTAACTTTTTAGGTAACAGAAAGTTGAAACCTGAGACAACTTTTAAGAAAAAAGCTCAAAAGAACCAATGAGGTGCTTAATCTAAGCTGTAGTCCAGGTGACCTCAGTCAGCCAATGACCTTAAACAATTCTCTCTCACTGAAATGTCTGATGGCTTTGGCTAAACCAAGATGTCCCTGAATATGTGCTCAGACACACAGCCTCCACAAACACTAGGCCCAAATACAAGCCTGAATATGGACAATGCTACAGATATCCCCACTACTTAGAAACAAACTGCAGAAATGTTTCTCACAGCAGAAAAGCAGCAGTGAGCCTTTAAATGAAAGTTTTAAACAGCTAAAGGAGCCTCTAGAAAAAGAGTTTAACTGCAACAAGTTATCAGAAACAAACAACCCAACAGATGCTTAATAAAAGTGGACAATTTCCAGTTAATACCTCACACACAGTGAAACTAGCTAGAAAAAATATACAGTACAAAAAGTGCTATAAATAACAAAGAAATAAGGAAAAAAATAGGCAAAAAAAACAGGATACTTAATGTTATATATTATAGTTCCAAGTTTGCTCAGTGTCCTTCCTTCGATTAGCTCAGTGTGAAATGGCAGAAACACTCACAACTTAACTTCTTAGGTAACAGAAAGTTGAAACCTGAGACAACTTTTAAGAACAAAAGCTCAAAAGAACCAATGAGGTGCTTAGTCTAAGCTGTAGTCCAGGTGACCTCAGTCAGCCAATGACCTTAAACAATTCTCTCTCACTGAAATGCCTGATGGCTTTGGCTAAACCAAGATGTCCCTGAATATGTGCTCAAACACACAGCCTCCACAAACACTAGGCCCAAATACAAGCCTGAATATGGACAATGCTACAAATATCCCCACTACTTAGAAACAAATTGCAGAAATGTTTCTCACAGCAGAAAAGCAGCAGTGAGCCTTTAAATGAAAGTTTTAAACATCAAAAGGAGCCTCTAGAAAAAGAGTTTAACTGCAACAAGGTTTCAATATTGTTAGGGTTCAGGTTTTGCAGTTTGACATTACGGCATTTAATAATGAGCCATTTTGATGATCTGATATAGACCCATATAAATATATACATGTATATATTCTATATGTATTTTATATGTATAGCTTGATATATCTGATGTGTATACTTTTTCATATTTATCTATCACCATACACATCTATATGCATATATTTATATATACTAAACATGACTGATTCCACAATGTTTGTTCCATACTATTCTATACCTGTACTGAATGATATATTTGAAAAAAAAAATCACTCAGTATTACAGCTCAGATGGTGTAGTGGTACATTGATCTGACTATGGTGTTAAGGGTCCTGGGTTAAAGACTTGGCAGGGCTGGTAATTTTGTTGCTGGGCAGAACAGTGGCTGATGGAGACAGGGTGATTAAGGCTGTTTTAAGCAGTTGTATGTGGGTTTGCACAGGTTTGCTTGATGATAAGCGATGGCAACACACGGTTAAATGGGAAACTGTTTAATCTGTGTAAGCATTGCTTAGCATCGAGCAAACTCGCTTACTGCTGCTTATTGCTGCTTACTACCTCTTGCCCCATGCTAATTTCTTTAAAAGAAAAGAAAAAAGGGGTGATAGGAAAGTGGTGAAAAAGGGGGCACACAGAGGGAAAAACAATATGACAGATAGCTAGGGATGTGCAGGATGGGTGTAGAGAAGATCCATAGCTGTCCATTTCTGATACAGCTGTGCATTTGTACAGAATTTGGAGGTGAATTTGGACAATTAAACCCCTGAGAGAGGGGTGAGGATAACAATAATGTGTTGTTAAGCCAATTAGACAAGATTACATGTGTCCAGTAGACATGTGTGTGAAATGGCCAGCTATGTATGGGGCAACAATTTTGGGGAGGAACAGATTGCCCTTTTGTTGTTTTTATAAGGTGTAATTGGGATGTTGGGGAAGGATAATGGGTACACTTGCAGAGGTAAGTTAGGTAGGAAGACAGAAAAGACAGCTGACAGGAGTGGTATATGACACATGTGGGGGGTCAACACATTGGATGGGGAGGGTGGTTGGGAATCAGATGCACATGATCCCTCATATGGTTACAGTGGGACTGAGGTCTGTACCCTCAGCCTGAAAGGTAGCTTTGTTGAGGGCTGCGCCAGGCAGCCCTCAAGCTGGTGCAGCTGATCACAGTAATCGGAATACATGACCCTGTGCACAAATCCCTGAACCTAACTGTGGGTGATGGTCTCCTCTCTGTACCCGCTTCTGGGGGGGGGTGAGCTCCATCCCCTAAGGTGGTTCCACCTGGAGGTGATGCAGGACCAACAGAAGAGGAAGGACCAGGTTGGGTCCCAGAAGTGCTGGGGCCCAGTGCCATGGCCAGATGAGGTGGCACAGGTGGATATGCTGGGATCTGCCTATGGTGTTTCAGTTTAAAAAATATGGTGGCTAGTCAAGAACAGCACAATTCAGGATTAGTTATAACAGCATCCATGGGTGTTCTGATTGACCCCATAAAACAGGATTGAAACAGTTGCATAGCAAACAGAACACATATATATATATATATATATATATATATATATATATATATATATATATATATATGGAACCACAGTAGGCATTATAACATCATGCAAGTTACATTGATAGCAACAGGCCACCAATGTTAGTATTTAAACAGGGAACATTAAAATTCAAACAGTTCAATATTTGTATAACAATAGGACACATGTCCCAACAATAGATTTGGAGATGAACATACGCATTTAATATGTATGAAGTATTGGTGCATATAGGGTAGGGGAGAGAGAGAGAGAGAGTAAGAGAGAGAGAGAGAGAGGTCAATTAACAACTGTCTAGGCTTCAATTTTCAACAATTGTACAGATCATTACTCTACTCATTACTCTCCATGGCTGACCTCACTGTATATCTACTTATGGCCTGGGTATGGACAGTGGGATTGTTGTACACAGTGTACTGGATAAGCCTTCTTACAGCTAATAGATCCATTTCCTTACCTGGCAGACCTGTTGAAGAAATCTGTATTAACACTACCAGACTGTTTCTACACATATTCACATCTTCACAGTTGCATATGTGACACTGACAGGAGTGCCTGGCACTCATGCTTGGGGGATGTGGTACTGACATACTCCACCGGGGTTTCTATCTGTCTCCCTGGTTATTATCAGCAGTGACCATTAGCCGTGACATTGTGACACTTGAGGGACATGTATTGGAACAAAGTGCTTGCTGTATGTACTTATCTTGCTGTCATTTGCAGCCTTGGGGTTGGATAATGGATATATTGAATGCAGATTGTGTTGGTAAAGCCTTCTTACAGCTGTTACAAACATTTCCTTACCTTGCAGACCTGTGGAGGTAATTTACGTTAATACTACCTGACTGTTTATACAAATATTCATATAATTCTTGTTTGACAATATGCATTCGGCGTACTGCCACTGCCAGGATTCAAACCCTACCTGTTTGTGCAAAAAGGTAAGCCACATCTCTGTTTCATCACAATGAGCTATTGAGGAACTACTGACTCATGTTTGATTTTTTTCTCTCTAGCCCTCTCTGGTTTGCACAACCTGACCTTGTAGTTAGACAAATACCCTAGGTAATGAGTACTGTACTGCACTTTTTAGAGAACAGATGTGCGTTAGGTTTTCAGTAATAGTTGCATGGAACAGTTATTTTCTACCAGAAACACATAACTATGCAAAACGTGCACACATTTATATTCATACCACAATGTGACAAAGTAAATACAACAGTCTGGGGTTTTATTTTTATTAAATGTTACAGAGACCTTTATTCACCTGATGACAGTGCTTTATTCATTGCACACAGTACACAGTTTACCTACTAGTTATTGACAATCTACTACTTTCTATTTATTTACCCTGGATAATGCAAGTTAGATATTTACTCACCAGGTTCCCGGTGCAGTCTTAGCACCCTACTGGCATGTGCATCAATATTTTCAGCCCTGTCATCAGCAGCAGTACAGGAGATAAATAAACATTTATGCATATCTATTGATTACATACTCAGGCTGGACTTTGCAGAACATTAATTGATACTGATACTTACAAACTTCAGGGACATTCTGTGCCTGTTTGTCTTGGATCCACTGATCCAAGAGATCCCTCTTCCTATGCTTCAGGTCAGCATAATGGTGCTGGACCTGCTCACCAGTCCAAGGGATACCAGTAGCACTGGTGAGGCCACGTGCAAGACGGTCCCTAGTCTCCGCTTTGTATTGGGGAGCCCTGGTACTGGTCCTTTAGCAGTCTCCCTTCATGGTCTTTTACAAGTAGTCCAGCCATGACCCTGGACTCCTGAATGCCCCAACACTGTGCCCAAAAGCACACACCTTCCCCAACACCAGCCATAGTGTTTGCAAGATCAGCTACAACTGGTTATGGGCTGTATTCCCATCTGTGATGTTTAAATAGGGCTGATTTCCCACCCTTTGCCACGATTGGATGATTTTGAATATGCTGAGCTAAGCTAAGTGATGAGCAAACCCGCTTAGCACAGATTAGTATTGCTTAAAGGGGTAGATGCCAAGCACTGCTTGCCAGTGCGCAAATCTGCTTAGCTGCACTAATTATTGCTAAGCATTCAAATTTAAGCAATGTTTACAACAGTTAAGCATAACTGAGTACAATTTAGCTTTCTCCAGCATTCATTTTATGGACTATCAAGATTGTGGGGTTGATTCCTTCTTAATGACATATTCTGATATATATGTTTCCCTTTCATAACATCCCACTATGTGCTTTCATTGCATTATATTCTTTTGTGTCTATACTGTATGGGACGCTTGTGTTTATATGGGGGTTTCACATCTGCACTACACTGACACCTCACATTTGGACCTGCTAGACTACCTCTGTTAACAAATATATATTATTCACTACCTATTTATAATCAAATATAGTTTTAGTGCTGTTTTCACATATAAAAAATAATTGATTGTTTTGGGCCTCAAACTGTGAATGACTGCATGCTAAGCAAAAGCTCTATCCACCACACTATTTCACTTTGACTCTTTTGGCTGTATATTTCTATTTAGCTCTTTTGATGTTTAAGCTATGTTATACACAGCTGGCAACACACACACCCACTCAGCTATGCTTAAACTTTAGTGGGGATGGGAAAACATTTAATTATTTGTTTTATTTGTCTTAGTTTAGGAATGTACACATAGATAACAGTCATACATCTCCACCTCTTACAGCAAACAATATGGACAAAGCCTCACATTATGGGGGGGGGGGGGCAGAGAAGACAGATTTTAAATATTGCTCTTACAGACTTAGGAAGTTGAGGAATAATAGGATGTGGGAGTCTTATACTCAAATGTTTGTCATTATTTAATGACTTCAAGCATTAGCTCTTTGCCAGGACAGTAGAAGGAACACACCTGCCATATGATGCACAAATATGGACATTCTGCAGATATCTGTTGAGTTGGCGGTATGCTAACAGTGTTTTTGTTTTCAAAGTGCCATATGATACTTCCTGAGTGCAGGGGGCACGTTTACTGTGCGAGCAATGCTCAGACATGCCCCCTGCACTCGTTCATGGATTGTGTCCATGCAGGTTATACAGCACTGTGCCTTCATGAATATGCAAGGCGCACTGCTGTACTGCAAGGGCATGATCCGCTCCATGCAGGAATCGCACTATTCCTGCACAGAGTTTAATGAATCACGGGAATAGTTCTCTTACATTTGTAAGACAAGCATATGTATCATAGCAATATTCAAAAATGGCATATGATTTTATTTACAACATCCTAGTTAGCTGGGCTGGCAGTGTCACAGCAGACAATCCAGTAGTAGTCATATGTGAGCTGTCCCTTGCTGGGCTGACTTAGGAGCCAGAGCTGTGATCTATGTCACTGCAGACAGAGCCATTAGGGATGGCTGTATGTGTTGGACAGCAGACTAACAGCAATATGTCAGTCCAGGAATTATTGTTAAGATATACTGTTTAAATTCCTATTTCCCATGACTCCATCCCCCCATCTGCAATCCATTACATGCTTAATTTTATGACATTCCTGGTATAGTGCTGTACTCCTTTGTCAGAAGAAATCCACTTGTAGTGTTGTAAAGAATCGCAGTCTGTCTTCATGAAGAAAGTGTCAGACCAGTTTACCATAGGCAGCAGCTTGCCTTTTGTAGGTAATGCTCATGAACAGGAGATGGTGGCCTGTGCACAAATCTGTGGCTCCCACTTGCTAATTTCATCCAAAACAGCTGGATTGCCTTTCAATTAGCCAATGGCATGGCAACACAGTGTTATAATTAAGGCCTTCGTGTGGGCTTTGCCCCTTTTCCTGGCCTGTGAGGAGGACATTATTGAGGTGTGGGTGCTACAGCATCACAGAGGGTAGGTAGAAATACTGGCCACTGTTTGGATTGATGTTATGTCAACAGTTTTGCATGCTATGTCTGGCCATATTTAACAGACTTTCATTCTGTGGCAGTGTACTGTATAAATGTGTGTTGGGGTGAGTAAGGGGACAGGCAGATGTGAGTGTCATACATACTTTTCTATCTAACTGTGCATACTGCTACAGTTGATGCTGGTTTATCAGCTGTGTATGTTTGCAGGGGAGACTGTGACTCTTGTCCCTTAAAACCTCAACATTCCCCCCAACCCTTTGTGTTTGGCTGTTGTGTGGATGCCCTGCTCTATGTGTTTGGGAGCAATGTTAGGCCTATAGCAGGAAGCTGGACATACTGCTGCATGTGTAGTAGGCTACAGCTGCTGCATTCTGGCCATGGGTCAGACTTGGGATTGTGAAGACATTGGGGAGAGCAAGCTGTTACTGTCAGTGAGGGTGCGGTGTCAGCTGTTGTGTCACACATGGCCTGGTTGAGAGTACCCACAACAGTCCAGGTGAAGCATGTGCCTGTGGTGCATATGTTACATAATAGTGCCATCCAGAGAGTGATAGGCAACATTTAGTACACATATTCATAATTGTGAAATGTGTCCCAGCCTTCAGGCCTTTAATGTGCTACTGTGGTGGCAGTGACTGTGGTAGGAGCAACCAGTTTTGCTGGACATTGCAGGGCTCCATTATTTCTATACTGTATTGACATGCATATAGTTGTCATGCTACAGACTGGGCTGTGGGCCAAGACAATGGGTGTCTAGATGTGACAGATGCTAGAACTGTAACAGATGGAGCTTCAAGTCATTATTATGGCAAGTGTATTTGTAAGACATATGTGCATGCATACAATGTGTAACACAGGATTACCATGGACATGTGTGTTCTGATAGGTATGACGTGTGACACTGAGCTGTCTGTCATGCTTTGATAATGGCAATCTGAAATGCCTTTCCATTATGTGAGCACACAGGGTAGGTTTTATGATGACCCTGCCATAAATAGGGGGTACAACTGTGAATATTCAGCAACAATCTGTGCAGTTGTCAGCTCTACCTGATACTGTAGGCCTCCCATACATCCAGCAGCATTTAATTGTCTGTGTACTGGTTCTATGTCTGCATCAGGGGCCCAAGTACACTGTAATTTTAGCCACTATATATATATATATATATATATATATATATATATATATATATATATATATATATATATATTTATATAGGAGTAGTGTGTGGTTGGCAATCAGGATATGTTTGTAAAAACAGTTGTTATACTCCAGTAGTCAGTTGGCTTACTGGTTTGTTGCTCTGACTGTGGTTCAAAATTTGTTACTAATGCCTTTTTTCCTCTAAAGTTACATCCCTGTAGTGCATGATATATTTACAAATGCATCAGTACTTCCCCAGAGTTGATTTGGTGTAGTGATCTGCTGCTGTGACTTTGGCTCAGAAGGTCCTGTGTTCAAGACGTGGCAGCTTTGTCTTTTTCTCCTAATGTTACATGACTATAATGCATGATATATTTACTAAAGCATTTATAATTCCCACAACTGATTTGGTGTATTGGTGTGTTGTGCTGACTCTGGTACATAGGGCCCTGGGTTCAAGGCTTGGCAGTGATATCTTGTTTCCCTAATGTTGCATCACTATAATGCATGATATATTCACAAAAGCATTACAAATTCTCACAGCGGATTTGGCTTACTGGTGCATTGCTCTGACTCTAGTGCAGAGGATCCTGGGTTCACGACTATGCAGTGATATCTTTTTTTTTCCGTAATGTTAAATGACTGTAATGTATGATATATTTACAAAAGCATTAGCAATTCTTGCAGCTGATTTGGTGTAGTGGTGCATTGCTCTGATTCTAAGCAGGGGGTCATGGGATTGAGACTTGGCAGAGCCAGTTATTTTGTTGCTGGACAGAACAGTAGCCAAATGAGATAGAGTGATTAAAGTGGTTTTAAGCAGGTTTGCATGTTTTTTTGTGACACTGAGCAATGCCAAGAGATGCTTAGGTTCTCTTAGCTTTGCTTAGTGATGCTTACTCCCTCTTAAATCTGTGCTATTTTCATAAAAAGAAAAGAAAAAAGGGTGATAGGAAAGGGGTGAAATGAGGGCAAGCAAGGGGAAAACATTATGAAAGGCAGCTAGGGATGTGCAGAATGGATGTAGGAAAGGACCATAGCTCTCTATTTCTTGTGCAGCAACAGCTGTGAATGATGTGGACAATTTGATATTTAGAACCTGACACCCCGCAGGGAGGGGTATGGGTGATATACATTTGTTGAGTACTTCAAGGGTAAATTGATTGTCAGTGTGCGTGGGGGTGAAATAGAAAGGGTGTGCGTGGGGGTGAAATAGAGCGCTATGTATGGGACGAGATTTTTTGGGAGGAAAGATGCCCCCCTTTTTTTTAAGGTGACAGTGGGATGTTGGGGAAGGGTTGTAGGTAAGTTTGGGGAGGTAAGTTGGATAGGAGAGGCTGCTTTTGCAATTAGACAAGACAGCAGACAGGGGTGGTGTATGACATGAGGGGGTATACATCGTGGACGCGGAGGGTGGTTGGGAATCAAAGGGACACGTGCCCCAAGATGGAAACAGTGGGACTGAGGTCCCCACCCATGGGCAGTCACCACTGCCCCTTCATGGCCCCAAAGATGTCTGTGTTGGGGGCATGATGATGGGGCCAGCCTTCTCCTCGAGGTGCCCAGTCTGTCCTCGATCTGGAGCAGGTGAACATCCAAGTCCCTTTGGATGACCCTGAGCACCATACCTCTGAACTGTTGGGTGACAGGAACCCTCTCAGCGCACACTCCCATGGGGGGATGGGTTACACCCCCTAAGGTGGGTCCACCCAAGGGTGGTGCAGGGTCAGCAGAGGAAGCAGCTCGAGGTTGGGTCTCAACTATGCTGGGGCTCGGTGCTGTGGCCAGATGAGGTGGGACAGGCAGATCTGCCTACCCAAACGTGCTATGGGGTTGAGGTTTGTCAAAGTTTATTGGCTAGTCATGAACAAAACATTACAACATTAGTTATAACAGCATGCATGGGTGTTCCAATTAACCCAGAACAATAAAATTGGAAAAACTGCATAACAAACAGAACACATGCATAAATGGAATAACAGTTATTATTGTAACAGTGTGCCAGTAACAGTTATGGCAACAGGCCAACAACAATGGAATTTGAACATGGTATGTTAATATACAACCACTGAAATATATGAACAATAATAGAACACAAATCCCAACATTAGATTTAGGTTCATACTAAGCTAACTGCCCTTGTAAGCCATTTTAAGCCTAGCCAATTATCCCATATGAAAATCAAACACTGCAACTTGTGTTTGTAAGGTAAACACATTAACTATTATGTCAACCTTCCACCCCAATAAACAGCCTTTGCAAGGCTCAAACCCAGGACCATTCACACCATACGCAAAGTGATTTACCACTAAGCCATGCCAATGTAGAGTATTTGGAGAGCAACATACCCATAGTATATGAATAATAATTATTGATGCAGATAAGGTGTGGGTGAAGTGAAAAACTATCCATTACCAACTTTATAGGCTACATTTTTCACAAGAGTACTGCTCGATACTCTACAAGTCTGCCCTCACTCTACATCTACCCAAGGCCTATAGCTACTGTAGCATGTACATACCTGTTAATCTGTCAATCTGAAATGCTATGGGGCAACCTGTGACAACTCTGATGTTGTGTGAGTGTGCTAATGGCATACTTGTACTGGATTTATATCTGTGTGCAAGGTTATTGGCAACAGTGCTCACTAGCCGTGACAGCGTGACACCTGAGAGACATATATCAGGAAGAGTGCATGGTGTATATAGCTATCCTGCTGCCATTTGTAGGATGGGGCTGGACACTGGAACATTTGTACACAGTTTATTAGTATACCCTTCATACAGCTAATACAAACATTTCTTTACCTGTGAGCCCTGTGGAGAAAATATCTAACACTAATTGATAGTTTCTACAAATACTCAGGATTACTTGTGTGTCACTATGAACACATCTTTGTACCAGTCCCTGGATTCAAACCATGGTTTGCGTGGGCAAAAATTAACAACATATATCTATTCCTTATTACACTGAGCTACTGGGGCACCGCTGTCTGTGGTTTGACTGATTTCTGCCTAATACTCACTTGGTTACACAGTCTAACCTTGTAATATAAGTGGAGTATAACAGAAGACTGTAGCGGCAGTTGAACATACATGTCTGAGATACATGCATGATAGATAGATAGTGAACTGTGTATTGATACTTTGAATGGAGGTGTACACATTTAACCCCTAATGGATGTGAATATGTGTGATCTGTACAGACCATAGCAGGGTGATGGGTTTCATTGTCTTACAGCTCCACATCTACAGTTTCGCATAACAGCTGCTTAGCAGACAAACCTCAGTGACTTCATGCTCTCATAGCAATATTTGCTGTGTAGCACCTGTACACTTGTATTTCTTCAACAACAAACCATATTAAATATAACAGCTTGTAGGAATAAGTTTTATTTAGGGTGACATGGCACAGTGGTATATTACATTCAAAATTCTAAGTTCAGTTGTACTGCATATCCTTTAGATGATGAATGAATGTCAGTTATTATTTTCACAGTAGCAAGGACAGTATACTTTATTAGCAGACTCATTCCTACACGGTATTACTACAGTATAGGCTTCCTTTCATCAATAGTAGCTTGTTTGCTGCTTTCATCTGTATTAGACAGTACCTGGCATTAGTCACTTATATCAGTGTTGCTCTAACAACACATTATTCAGTACACTCAGAACACATTATACCTAAAGGCAGTAAACAGTTACACTTTCTTATTTATTGGACTATATATATTTCAAGTTATATCTGTACTTACCACACTGTTGGTGCAGCCTCCTCAGTTGTTCTGCATGGGCCTCAGTGTTACAAGCCCTCTCCTCTGTAGTTGTGGGGGGAAAAGACATCATTATGCATACCTGTCTATCAGATATTCACAGTACAATTTGATAAAGAATACTTAATATACTTACAAACTTCTGGGGAATTATGGGCCAGAGCATCTTGGATCTATTGGGCCAACAGTGCCCTCTTCCTCCTTTTCAGGACGCCATAATGATGACGGACCTACTTACCAGTGTGGGGGATGCCAATGGCATTGGTGACCTCATGTACCAGATGGTCCCAGGCCTCAGACTTGTATTCTGAGCCCTGGTACTCACCCTGCAGTAGTCTGTCATCATGTTTTTTATGAGAAGGTAGAATACTGTGGAGGCAAGCTGTAGAGTACAAATGCAAATTGTATCAAAGGAATTTATAAATAGAGGGTATAATGAGAAGCAGGTACTAGATACAATGAGCAGTGTACTAAGAGATAGAGACATGATAGCACCCCTACACTTTAGTGATTACAATCATGGAGAAGAACTGATAGAGAGGACTCCCAACATACTGAGGCATGTCACCATGTATAATGTTATGACAAGATAGGTATAAGCGATAGTATAAAAGAACTGGCGAATACTTATGTCTTTACCAGAATTAATAACCCTGTTCGGTACTAGACCAAAATTTGCTTATAGAAAGAGCAGTAGTCTTAAACGACAATTATACTACAAAGATTTTGACATTAACTTATTGATTCCAGTAACATATAAACCTGGTACTGTCCCCTGTTATAATTGGAGCTGCTGTGCAAATATTTGTAGTAAATTGCTTTTTCAACATCCAGTAACTAATGTTATATATGAAATGAAGCATCAGGCCACATGCAATACAGTGGCTATAGTGTATTTAGAAACCTGTATAGCATGTACAGGCTTTTATATTGATAAATGTTCTAGGTGCCTTAGGGACCGTATAATAGAGCATAAATTGGAGGTAAGGAGGGGGGTAGGTACTAACACCTTAGCTAAACATATGATGAAACATGATCCTTTACATTGTTTTAAATTTAAAGTCTTAGAGGTGATATATAAGACCCTAAGAGAAGGAGATATTTATAATAAGATAGAGATGGCAGAATATAAATGGATCATCAGGCTAGAAGCAGATAAAATACCTGGCCTTAACAATATGGTAGCCATAAAGCCAGTATTAGTGGCAAAACAGAAACAATATAAGTAGGAATATGAATAATACTATTTTGGATTTGATATTTTTATAAAATTATTATATTTAGAGCATTACATTTGGCTCTATTATGTTACTAAATGACTTTTGTATATTTAAGATAAATGATGTGTATACAAAAAATAATTTTTAAAACTTAAAGTGAATTTAATTATTTAATTGTTTGTTTGATTTCATTGGATGGCTGTGTCATGTGTGTGTTTTGAAATAATGTATAAAAGGAAAATGCTTTAAGCAGGTTTTTGTAATACTGAGGAAGGGTAACACCCGAAAGCTTTATTTTGTTAAATAAAGTTTGTGTTTTTCATCAGATTAATTTTCATTTTATGATCTGTTTTTACTTCCGGCGTAATTAACTACAGACAATTCATGTTTGGTGATATTTTTTATGAGAGGCCCAGCCATGACCCTGGACTCCAACATGGCCCAGTGCTACTCCTAAAAGTACATTCCCTCTCCTGCACCTGCCATAGTTCCTACAGGGATCAAACTCTAACAGGTTCTGCCTGTATTCCCACATGTGCAGTTTAAATAAGGCCATATCCCCACCCTTTGCCATCATTGGACCATTTTTAAAAATGCTGCGCAAAGATCAGCAGTGCACAAACCCTCTAAGCTGAGTTGAGCAGTGCTTAAAGTGGCAAATGCTGAGCAGTGCTTAGCACTGCACAAATCCACTTAGCTGAGCTGAATGCTGCTTAGAATGGGACTTTTTAGCAATGCTGAAACCAGCTAAGTGGAGCTAAGCACTGCTAAGTATTGCTTAGATAGGTCCTGTTTAAGCATTGCTTAGTTTGGCTTAGCAGTGCTTAGCAAAACTAAGCTAAGGGCAAACAAGATTTTTCATTAAAAAAAAACATAGGAATTGGCTATTATTTACACATTATTGATACATTATTATTAAGTGCATATATTTTACTTTACATGACCTCCCCCTATGTGCTTTCATTATATTACCTTGGAGTGTGACTGCACTGTATCGGACACTTGTGCTTAAATGAGTGTTTTCACCTCATATCTCCACTGACACTGGGTTTCTGGACCAGGTACACTACCCTGGTTAACAAATATCACTAACTACATCAATAAGTAAAATAAGAATTAAAATAAAAATGCTTTTCTATGTAAAAGCTGAAGGGTCTGTCTTAGTATTCAAACCATGCACCTACTGCACACAAAGCCATGATTCTAACCACTCAGCTAATTCAGCTGTAATGATTTCAGCTATACATTTCTATATATCTTCTTGATACGTTTAAGCACTGCTGAGCAAAGTGTCACATCACACAAACCCACTCAGCTATGCTTAAAGTTTGCGGAAAAATAAATAATAAAAAATAACCATTAATTCAAAATTAAACTATTGCACTTCACATTATTAAATAAGTGTTAGAGGACACTTTCTTTATCGTTTTAGAGCTGTACAGCACTTTTTCAATGCAGGGGGTGTGTTACAGATACTGTAACACACCCTCTACATGACATTACAGTTCACAGTATTATTTATGTGTCCAATGGCACTTTATTCATTTATTTAGTGCCTTAGAGCACTTTTACAATGCAGGGAGTGTGTTATGGGTACTGCAACACACCCCCTACATGGCATTACAGTACACAGTATTACTTAAGTGTCCGAGGACACTTTCTTTTTTATTTATTTAGTGTTGTATGGCACTTTCACAATGCAGGGGGTGTTTTACAGATACTGTAACACACCTCCTACATGACATTCATTTCACATCTTGCATTTAAGTGTTATTAGAAAGTGCCATACACCACTTTAGAAGAGCAGGGGTCATGTTACAGATCTGCAAGTACTACTGTAACACACCCCCTAGCACTGATTCAGAATCTGTGTACACAGCTCCCCCTCAGTAGCTTGCCTTCATTAATATGCAAGGCGAGCTGCCAAGAGGGAGATGCACACACAGTCACCATTCATTCCATGTAGGAATAGCACTATTCCTACACAGAGTTTATTAAATTCAGGGGATTATGTTTTAAACCATTCATCCAAGCCATTCATCCAGGCTTGACAGTTCCCATGCCACACTTACTGCCCCTTCCTGAGAAGTTGATATTGTGTCATTAGTTGATATTATGTCATTAGTAAAAAGCATTAGTAAAAAGCATACTATTCCTTCCAGACCATTTACAAAATGATTTCTGAAGATAAGGAACAGAATTTCCCCCAATACTAAACCTGTATACCTCATTGCCCACTGCATTTTGTCTGTTCACAGGGAAGCTGCTTGATATGAGTCTATTAACTCTCCCAATCTTCTCAACTAGTGGTCTCCTATGTCTCCCCTCCCACTGAATATTTCAGCATGGGAGTTCTGTAATGTAGGTGAAGAATACTGCTGTATTCACTGTGTTGCACTTTAACTGACAAAGTTTAGTCCTTTTCTAACACCACATGAATCCCCCTTATCAGTTTGTCTAACCTATTTACTATTGTCTTCAATACCATAGCTGTCACTTATAAATGGAAACTGTTTCTTTTGCCACATGAGTTTGTGGTCCATTTGACCCCTTTCCACTGTTAACCCAGGAATACAGCTATACAGCTCAGCAACTTAAACAGTATGCTATATTGCCTCCAGTGTCACACCCAAGATGATGCTGAGGTGTACAGACAAGGACAATGGCAGGAACAGAATTGTACTCAAACCTTGTATCTCTCATCAAGGTACCTGTGTTGTTCACCACACTGTCTTCATTTCTTAAGCGTGTTACATATTCAGTAATATAAGTAATAACCTTGTGGTCTAGCTAAGCTTATTTACTAGCTCCCAGTGGGGAAGCCTAACCAAAGCATTGTGGGTATTTACATTTAGTGGACTGCAATCATCTTAGTCTGCTACATTTCTTTACAGACAAGAGCATTAATAACATGCCTGAAAGTTCTTCTTGCAGTTCCTACATTTCACTTCAGTTCTCTGTTTCAGCTAATTTTTACCCATCACCCAGTTTTAAGTTTTGATGCCCTGCTTTCCTCGTATTTTATTTTTATCTTTGACATAATGGATCTTTAATAGATATCTACTTGCTTATTTTCTTGTGCTCAGATCCTCACTGAATTGTTTTCTCTAAAGTGTACAGAACCTTAAATACAAGTCATTTAATACATTATCTGGAACCATCCACTATTTTATCACTCATGTAATTCTTGGAAATGGTGTAAGCTTGGTTAAGTCTTTTTTCATTAAACATTTGTTTCAAGTGAGGTAATTTTATATTTTAAAATTCTGTGTCCATAATGATACCTATATTATTTTATATCCTCGACCAATACACGTACCTAGCCACTTACTACTTTTGCTGCCAAATACTGAGATGGACACAGTATGATTTTATTTATTCTTATATTGTCATGATATGGCATTAATATAAACCTGTGCATATTGTTACAGAAAGATGGATGCATTATTCCTTTATTTCCTTATAAACCTTTCTGACATGGCATACACTATACACCTGTGTATATATTACCATATATGGATATAAAAGCATTTGAATATATATCTATAACATATATACGTGCTCACAAAATGTCATACATAATACACAACAGGAAGAGACCTGGCCCTTATCTCACATCTTACTTTTGATAAATAAAAGGCAAATGAAAAAGGCAATCGAATAGCCTTCCTGAGTGGTGGCACCCTTCTTCCCTCTGTGTACATTACGAAAAGTGCTTTACTGATTGTAAGGTAAAGTATTATAGAAAAACTATCACAAAAAATGTAGCAAGAAAAACTAAAGAACTCTTACAGCTTTTTTCTGTGAAGTAGTTTTATTGTAAAAGGTGCTGTTGCCAGGAATCCCTTGAGTATCTTACCTACTGCAGCAGCTGATTTTCTTACTTGTCTCTCGTTCAAAGGTGAACTTCCTGATTTCCCAAGCTTTGAAGTCGTCGTCTCGCTCTAGTTTACAGCATATGTGTGCTTTATGTGTATGTAAACTGCAGATTACTTCGCAAGCTCCTCAGTGTAGTTTCTATCCTGGAATTCAACTTGTGGCAGCCTCCCAATGTACATGTAATAGTCCTCAAGCTGTTTTTGTAATCCAAGTCCTGTATAGTATGTAGTAATCCACTCAGGTATGGACTCAGGTCTGACTGCTCATGTCACTCATCTGAACTTTCACCTGTGAAAAAGGTACATCCTTCTTGGAGGGTGGGGCTTTTCTTGTCAAACTATCAGAGTTTAAGTTCCAGTAAACGTTTGCTATACCCATTATTTCCTCTCAGCACTTTCTTTTTTTTTTCCTTCCTTTATTTTTGCCTTTCTTTCTTTCTGTTATTGTATGATCTTATTGTACATTTAATTAACTTATATTTCCAAAATTGCTTAATTTTACTGCCTATATCATATAATAAAAAATAAATGTTAGTGTTCTATTTTAAAGTGAAGAAACATTTTAATTTCTAATTACAAGAACCAGTGGATTTAGTCTTAGTGTTTGACTAATTGTAGCTGTATATTTAGCTATTTTTTAAATACTAGTGACAGCCTTCATCGTGCTTTTCTGATTTCATAATCCACTTGACATCACTGGCTTTAATTAATATAGCATGCTATAATGTCATACACAGAGCATTATTTGTTAAGAAAGGAAAAGGAAGCAATGCAAGAGTCAGATTCTGAAACCAATTTACTTTCAGACTGAGGTACTGTTCCAAGCTTTTCTCATTAGTTAACATGGTTTTGATTCCAAGAACATACTCACGTGCCTTGTTATTTGCATATTCAGTGTAGGAAAGCACACGGGCCTTTGTTGTCAGACCCATTCACTGCTCCACACTTCAAATAAATCAGAGTATCCACTGTTATCAACAATGGAGCAAGTATAAATTAATGGAGGCACACCTGAAAATGCAGGCATGCCCTGTGGAAAGAACACTTACCCAAACACATGCACTATAGCACACTCATAGTGATAATACAGTCCAGCATTAAGGGTACTTAGTCTGACAGCATAACTAGACCAAATGCCCCAACTTAAAATGCTCCAACCCCTCCCCCTCCCCGACTTCATATGTTATTTATAAATATGCTCTAGTAAGTATATACAAAGGGTGACATTTTAATATCACTGTTCCTGGTCTTATATTACCAGTCACCCCCCCCCCCCCAAAGCCAGTGACCTATGCACATAGCTATCCCACTGGGATGTTAGTCCTATCCTTGTGCTAGATGTTATCATTATATACTACCTACCCCATTTACCACTGCCTCTCATACATGGTTGGAATAGATAAACCTTCTATGCCACATACGCCACTACATCATGCAGTTTATCAGCCACAGTGCAATGTAGTGGCTTGTCCTTCTGTCCACACTGAATACTATAACACTAGACCTCATTGCTGTCACTATTGCTGAGTTTTTGGATTTATTCAGGATGTCATCACTGCATGTTGGAAAATTCTAAACATATACATATTAATTTATAATAGTACTTTGCACAAAATGTCTTACATATTGCATTATATTGCTGTTGTATAAGGTTGTAATGTGAAGTAGCAACATGTGCTATGCATTTGAGCTTCTAAGTCTGGACCATTATAATGTGTGATTTCAGTTCCTTAAAATGCAATGGAGGTGCTCCTGTGCTGACCAACTGTGACCCTAATCAGTCAACAAGTTGGGGCAGGTCTCACATCTCACATCTCAACAACTCTAGTGCTGCCCCATGTTATTCAGAATCCAGCCTTAGATATAATTACAGTTAGCTTCCTTTGAATTTTGTGAAATGTCTTAAGTTCAAAGGTATATAGAATGCATAGCAGATGCTAAATGCTTTTATGCAACAAAAGCAGGTGAAATTGCCATTCAAAATACTTCAACATTGTATCAATAGATGATAACAAACATTCCTATTTCATGATTAAGCTCTGATTCACTGTGATTATTCTCATATAGCTGATTTGGATTCAGTTTTAGAACCCAGTCTATTAGTTTATGTATCAGTTTTCAGAATTAAGACTTTGTCCAAAAATGCCCATCGTAGAATGGATGGTTAAAATGTATTTGATATAAAAATCTGCATAATATGGATGTGCAACTCTGAATCCAGTTTTAATGTTGGGGTTGTTCTTGATGCCAGAGTAGAATTTGATTAAGTATTA